>NC_069692.1:4999885-5302915 GCF_023699985.2 Odocoileus virginianus | reverse complement strand
TAATTTATTTGCTGATTTTCATTTCTCTCTGGTCAAGTCATCAGTGACTTCATTAAGGATGTTTCTCCTCTGAGTTTTAAATAGAAGATCAATAATATCATTAAGCTATTAGCTTTTTGTCAGTTCTTTTTCTCAAACTAATAAAAAAAATGAGGATTCTATCATTATGTGTAAGTATAGCAGTGGACTTCCTGACTAGTGTGAGGGTCAGATAAGAAGCAATTTCATATGTTAAGTGCACTGTTGTTCCCTTTCAGCTGACTGTAGAAACAATGCTCTTGTACCTGGAAGCATTCAAGTCAATGGCCATGGAGGGCAGCCGGCTAAGCTTGTGAAGAGGGGGCCTGGGAGGAAACCTAAGGTGGAAGTTAATAACAGCAGTGGTGAAGTCACACACAAGAAGAGGGGCCGGAAGCCCAAAAAGCTCCAGTACACAAAGCCTGAAGATTCGGAGCAAAATAGCGTGCATCCCATCAGAGATGAAGTAGTTCCTTCCTCAACCTGCAGTTTTCTTTCCGAAACTAATATTGTAAAGGAGGATTTGTTACAGAAAAAGAGTCGTGGAGGCAGAAAACCCAAAAGGAAGATGAAGACACACAAACTAGACTCAGATCTCATAGTTCCCACAGGTGTTAAAATGCTAAGGAGAAGTAACCGGAAAAAGACAGATGATCCCATGGATGAGGAAGAGGAATTTGAGGAACTTAAAGGCTCTGAACCTCACATGAGAACTAGAAATCAAGGTCGAAGGACAGCCTTCTATAACGAGGATGACTCTGAAGAGGAGCAAAGGCAGCTGTTGTTTGAAGACACTTCTTTGACTTTTGGAACCTCTAGTAGAGGACGAGTCCGAAAGTTGACTGAAAAAGCAAAAGCTAATTTAATTGGGTGGTAACTTGCACCAAAATATTTTACTTCAAAATCTATAAAGCAGGTACAGTTAAGGAGTATGTAGAACTAAGGCTTCTGCTTCCTTGCTGCTATGACGGATAATGGGAATGTTATGATTTGATTTGCAAAAAAAACAAACAAACTTACAAGACACTTCACTTCTTTAAATGAATATATATATATATATAAATATATACATATATATTTTAAATGTTTGCTATTTATTGCCCTTAGATAGGTTATGCATTTCAACATTCATTTCGTTTACTGTTCAAAGCAAAAGAAATTGAGGCTCTATAATGAACTCCCAGTTTTTTCTGGAAAAGACATTCTGCTACACTCTTAAGGAGCATATTATATTCCTTAGTGATAGAGCATTTTATGTTAAAATGAATTATTTTTGACCAAGCCAGGTACATTTCTGTTTATACAGAAGTCTTGCCCCTAGGAGGACAGGTGTTAACGAGAGTAGCAGTGAATTAAGAATTGTGTTTCCTCTAAAGGTAAATTTAAAATTCCCACCATTTGATACCCTGAAAAGTTTAATTTTAATTATAGAATGTTCATCTACAGAGAATCTAGAGGAGGCTTTTGCTGTATTCCATTTCTGCCAAACTTAAGAGAAAAATGTACTGATGAAAAGGAAACATATCCACATTGGAAAACATTTGACTGTCTAATTTTTCAGACCTTGATTCTTACGTCAATCACTCAATCTCTGTTTATTGTGCCAAAGACTGAGAATCAGTGCAGTGGAAAGCCTGTTTTTGACTGTCAGGACAGCATACACTTTTTCAATATTGGAAAGGCTATATATTATTCTAAAGAGCAAGTTATTAAAGAGTTACGCTGAGATGTATCTTTTTTTGGTACTAATAGTAGAAAATAATGCACTGGTGGGTCCTTTGACAGAGATGTTTTAGAGAAAATGTTTAAGTGGTTAAAGGATTCAAGGAAAATAACAGGAAAAAGGTATGGGATTTGATGTTTACTTGTTAATCTGGATTAATGTCATTTCTAAACTTTAGACATATCTAATAGGCTAAAATGACTTACAAAGAAATGTGTCTGTGTGTGTATGTGTATATATTGACAAATGGGTATAATTGAATATATATACAAACACATACTTATATGCTATTACCCAGGTATAAATTCTTTTATCAGGATTTTTTAGATAGTGGTAGAATAAAAATAATTTTAAAATGTCATACTTTATAGTTTAATTTTAAGGGGAAGATTGGTTATTTTCAATTATTAAAGGTTTAAAAATAGGCCAAATCACTTTTTATGCAATCATGTTTTATACAGTGGTCTCATTGCACATTGTGTTTTTTCTGCACTTTTTACGGTATCCTTCACGCTGGTATGTCAGTATACACCCTAAAGAAAAATTCCATTTAATGATTGTGCCTTGTATTCTATTATTTTTTGCATCATTAGTAAAATTAAGTTGTCTATTGTAAATGATAACTATATGACTTAGGAGAATGTATTGCTATATGTACTGCTATGGAAAAGGAAAGCAGTTATTTATTTGTTTATGGTACAGTTAGTTATTTTATACCTTAAAAACCAACATAAATACCATTTCTATTGTTTAAAGATTATTGTCCATTTTTTAAAAAGTTTAAAGAATGTAGTATTTTCTGAGGACTGGTATGGTACAAAAATGTAACCAAAATTTTCAGATACTACATTTTTAAAAAGTGAGGATGGGGAAAATATGTATCAGCATGGCCCTGGTGTAGAAAAATAAAGTCTTTAATTGAACCTTGGCAAAATACATTACATAATTATTTCTGTAATATTTCTGGTAGGGATAAATGTTAGCTGTCAGTTGATTATGTCTTGAAAAAGAATGGAAAGTCATGCATTTGGGCTTTTTAGATTGTTTGTAACTAAATTTGTACAGAAATCCTCCTGTGAAATTAAGTAAACCATTTTCCAGATCTTAACTGGATTGCTGTGATTTTGCAGTTGAAAATAATTTCAAAATTTTCAGGTTTTTTGTATATTTATTTTTTTCTAACAAATATATTTAACTATATAATTAAAGTTCAGTAGTTAAACTCTTCATAATGCAGAAATGGATGGCTTGGTTGTATAGTGAAACGAGTCTCTTGGTTACACCATTATTGAATATAATAGTGTGTATGTTTGAAATTTAAGTCATTAATTTGTTGCTTTTGAAGGCAATCTATTTGAAACATGCAATTTCCTGATGGTATCTGCATTGTATTAGAAAATAAGGCTATAAAATCCATTTTTGTAAAAAATATGTGTATAGTTTTAAGGTGTGTACAAAGAAAGGAAGAGCGTACACAGTCTCAAGAGTGAAATTTACTGCTCGTAGGGTGTATTAGTTCTAACACTTGAGCAAAAAAACGGTATTTACCATCTAACCTGCACGAAGTAAATGTATTATTCTAAATACATTCTAAAGGCACTATATACTTATCACCTTATTTGCATATTATTAGACACTGGTTTCCTAGGCAAAAATGACTTGGATCAGCTTCTTTGTAATTGAAACACTTAAAATGTATTAGTAATAACCAGATATATCTAGATTTTATATTTTTATAATTTAGCTTCTATACACTGCAAAAGTTGAATTGAGAAATTTAAGTCATCACCATAGTCTTGTTCTGTTTGACCGCTAGAAAAATCTCTTCTTTGAGTCCGTTAACACCAGGTATATATTGTTTATAGGTCAAAGGAAATGTTGACAGTTGTCTTAGATGAGCCATAAAAGAATACTAAGTTTATTCAGAGTTTCAGAATACAGCTTTTGGTTACATTCTTAGAAAATGTGAATCAGTTTTTGCATTTTTAAGTACCTAACCCTAATATTCTCTCCTTTGATCCCAACATTCTTGAGTTCCAGTGAAATGTTATAAAATTAGAGAATGTTGTATATGAGCAGATTAAACAGTCTGATTACAGTTTGATAACTGGGCAGTAGACATACACTTTTTAAAAAAATTGTATTCTTTTCAGTCTACTATTATGGCATTGAACCATTTTCTGCATATATTCATGAACTAAAGATTTGGCCTTGTTTTCACTGTTTTTATTATTGCACAACATCACAAATTTGAAGACTATTTGATTGTATTGTAACAATGATCTTCCTCTTTAAATTTATTTAGATAAATGTGCAGAGTATTTGTGAGCTTGCTTAGGTCACATCTGAGACACGAAGTTTGGTTGAATCTAGTATCACTTGGAAATGAATTATGTAATATACAGTGATCAACAAAAGATCCTTGTAGCATGTATGTTAACATTTTAAATTCTCCCTTATCTGCAGTGCAGTAGATTAATCAGACATTTTAACAAAAGTATTCAAATAACATTTTTTGCTTATAATGATAATAGCATTATTTACATGTTTTGATATATGATTTGTAATATAAATTAGCTTCTCCAGTTTATAGTGTTTAATTCTAGCATTCCATTTTATACATGCATATATACCTCTCTCTCAGATGTCAACTGGAAGCAATTTTGACTGTTTTCTACCTAATGAAGACAAATTGTTATTCTGAATGTTTTTGTTCACCTGAAATTTATTTTTGAGTAGGTTGAAAGGACCAAGATAACTTGAGTGTTAAAAGGGCTATAAGTGTCCTCCATATATGCAGGAAATACATGATTTTAAAAGTCACAAAAGGGGAAGGACTTTTATGCTCTGTGAATTATCCCATATTTAGTTTTTTTAGTTTGTTTTAAAACAGGTTGAGAAGTGGTTTAGTTAAATTTAGGTGACAATTTATTTTCTAACTAAAATTGAAAAATATACCTTTTCCTCACTTGCCTCCTTGCAGTTCCTCTCATGTCCCAAGTTTCCAAGTGATTTGAACTAAATATTAGATTTATTGAGAAGCTATTATTGTTCTCAATTATACTGAGCTAGGCACTCCAGATGGAAAGTCATTTTGTACTATGTACAATACCCAAGAAGAGGTCACACTGATTCAAAAGACTGTAAGTACCACTTTTGACGCTCCAGATACTAGCCTTGTACACACTGTAATAAAACAATTAGAAAATATTATGAGCTATAAATATATATATTACTTTTAGTTTTGATAGCTCCATGTTTAAATACTTTTTTAATGCAGATAAAATCATCAGGAAATTAACCTTATATGGCACAAACCAAATACATAATAGTGGGTGGCTCTGAGTTTCTACGTTTAAGGAGCTAAGAAAATAGGTTTGAGATGATAAATAGTACGCACACCTATGATGCAGATGTACACATGCTCGTTACTTTTAAGATTGTGCTGTGTTGATAGATCACAATGAAAGGTTATAAATTGAGACAAAATACAAAGTTACATTTTTGGACCATATTAAAACTGCAAGAAGATGGGATCTTATTTAAAGATCTTTTAGACAACTGTTAAATCCTGTCACATGATATTTAGACGTGTAGAATGTAGCTCAATTTTTGAAAAGTAACTGACCTAGAGGGTTAATGTTGAAACTGACACATTTTCAAATTAAAATGCTTATTTTGTACAGAAAACAGCGTTAAACACAAGCAGATCTGTTGTATGTAATAAGTAACAGAGTTTTAAAAAGAAATTAATTATTTAGCTTTATTGAGGTTTTTGGTTTTTCTCTCTGGAAACCTGAAGTACCATGTTATAAATGGCAGTCTCACACCAGAATAGCAGCGCCCTTTCTTTTTGTACATATTGATTGGACCTTTCTTTACTGTTAGGTGGACACTTTCTATGTTAGTTTTGAAGCATAATTCTTTGAATCCTTTTATACAAACTAGAATGTATGTGTAAGAATTCCTGTCCCTGCAATGTAGTAACTACAAACTTATTTTTAAATAAATAGAAAACTTGTTTTTCTAAGCTATTTTGTAGAGCCTCCTTTCTTTTTTTTTAATTTTTATTTTGTAACACAAAAAGCACTCAGTTCATAATTTGAAGAGGTATTGCATAAATGCTGTTACATTTAGTGTTCCCAGTGCCTTATCTGCTTAGCAAAATGTTTAAATGTATTAGCTAATTGAAGGGTTGTGGGTCCCCTAATGTAATTTAATTCCAAAAAAACCCAAAGGTTACAAATGTATTTGCTTTTCAATGTGACAACTACATTGATTTGCTACTATGAATAAGTTACCATACTAGGTGTAAATCTTCAATATTCAAACTTTCCTGTGAGACATATTTCAAATGAATAGTAAGTATTTTCTCAAAAATATGAAGTGAAATTTCTGGGAAAATTATAGAATGATGAAAAGTGAGATTCATAAAGCTTTGGCTGGCTTTCTAGACATTTGTTTAGATCGGTATACATTTTTATTGACATCCTGAGAATCCCAATTTTAGTACAAAAAGTACAAGACTATAATAAATGACAACTCCAGTTAAGCACGAGATAATTTGTGTTTTTAGTGATCATTTCTCAAGAAATTTTGTTTAAATGACTGTATAAAACAAAATTTTAAGTTGAGGAAAGCAGATAAATGTTTCCAGGTACCTTTTCCTGAAGCATGCTAAAAAAAGTTTATTTTTAGCAACCACTTTTTACTAGTTTCTCTTTGTAATAGTACCAACTGTATGTTCTAGGCTAAGCTTGTTCATTATTTGAGAACAAGAAGATGAAAATCCAGAGCTCAAAATTTCTGTTCTTTGCAATAGAAAACCTTGTATTTGTAATCTCTTTGCTTTTAACATATTTACCATATATTGATTGCTCTTTTGGGGTTTTGTTTGGTGGGAAAAATAGTGGAAAGGTTTCAATACAGCACCTTTTTGCCTAATATATTAGGCATGTTGATAATAGAGTATTGTTGGTAACACAATTGTCATGGGAAGAACATTGGAGTTGTGTCATTTTACCTTTTGAATTTCACTTTTCTCATCTGTAAAGTTAAACACTGGTTAGACTGTGTGCAAGGTCCAATTCAAGTCAGAGTTCACGGCTATTTCTCACGTGTATGTTGCCTTGCATACTCAGGGCTCAATCGTGGCTTTTCTGTTTGGTCCCTAAATATGTGATTTAATGTGTAACTTTCAGGCAAATGTCTTGTGGCCATGACATGATTGTAGTAAGTACGAGATCTTCTGAACCCTTAGTTTCAATGATACTGTTGTAACACACCATAAATTGTGAATTGAGTTCAAATATTTGTATACGAGTAGTAAGTACAAAAGTTTATGATTTTCCGAAGGGCTCGCTGAGGAATCTCAAAGACTGTGTAAAATGCATCCTGAAATTTCTATTTAAGATCCAATCTTTGGAAAGCAAAAACAAGATTTTGAGGAAATTTAATCGCTTGTGCCTGAGAATAGCGGTTAGTTTCCCATTTAATAAAAAATGAAATAAAATATTTAAATATAGAAGGCAGAACTATTTTAAGAAAACTTAGATCTTTGACAAGTGGAAACATTTTATTTTGGTCTTCGTTTTAATAAAAAGGACATTGTAAAGTCAAAGCAAAGCAAATTATTCTGATGAGATATGGAAAATCCAAGCAGATTATGTAGAAGTTAAAGAGCAACTCAGTCTCTTTTCAAGCTCTTTAAGAACATGATCATTGTAACAGAAAACCGAATTCTAGTTTGGTTTTGACAGTACTTAGCAGTAGAGGTTTTACAAGCTCTTCCCTTCTTGTGAGTAAGTGCATCAAAGCTAGGGAAATTGTCAAATTTTTAACACCCTTTATTTTCTGGTTCTTGTTCTCTCTTCTACTTAAATGTACTACTTTTCATATTTTGGAGCATATAGATGCTTCAGGACAAAGCTCTTTGTCCTAGGAAAACTCATTCCATTATTCTGGTACTCAGTTGTATTACTTTCTGTCACTATTTGTTCTTGGTCAGCTACCAATATTAATTATAAATTTTAACCAAAATAACTTTGATTTCAGAGAGAATTGAAAGTAACTTGAAAACTGTCATATGTAAGCCCTTTTTTAAGAGTGCAAAGCTCACGAATACAGATAATTTTGAAGTCTTAAAATTTGAAAAATAAACATGTCCGTTACATATATGACCAAAAGATAGCCCCTCCGTAGTACATAAATACAAGCAGATATATATGAACTTAAAATTATACGTGGCAATATTTCAGTATTGAATCTTACAATTAGGTGCTCAGTGATTACAAATCATTGCAAATAGGTACCCAATGATTATCCATTGATTTAGTTTAACATTAGTCCAAAGTTTTAGGTTACCTGAAGATCTTGAAGATTATGTTCAAGCTGACATACCACAGAACATAACTGATGTTATAAAAACTTCTGTCGGAATTATGATTCAGTTTACTTGAACATGCCTCTTCCAAATATTATGTAAGAGTAATGCTAACTTACCTAGTCAGTAGACCAGCATAAGAAATTTAGGGGCTTCAGATTAACATGTCTCTTCTTGAGACAGCAGACTGAGTTCTCACTTAGAGAAAGTACCCTTGCATTATACTCCATATAAGTTTAATTGGTCCAAGATTTGCCTTGTTTTTAAATTTTCTTTATGTATTCATGGCTGTCCTGGGTCTTCATTGCTGTGTGTGCTTTTCTTTCATGGTGAACAGGGGCTGCTCTCCAGGTGCGGCGTGCAGGCTTCTCATTGTGGTGCTTCTCTGGTGGCGGAGCACGGGCTCTCGGGTGCCCAGGCTTCTGTAGTTGGGGCTCCCACGCTTTAGGGTGCAGGCTCACTAGTCATCGTGGCACACGGGCTTAGTTGCTCCACGACATGTGGGATCTTTCTGGATCAGGGGTCGAACCTGTGTCTCCTGCATTGGCAGGCGGATTCTTTACCGCTAAGCCACCAGGGAAACCCAAGATTTGTCTTAATTATATATATTGAAATTCTCAAAATACTTGGGTTTCTTGCTTCTGTAAGATTGTTTTTAATGTCTTACTTAAAAGTAATAGAAATTTAGTTTCTCTATTTTCTGCAAATTTCGGAAATAGTTTATAAATGAGTGAAATCGTATGGTAGTTTGAGCATTCTTTGGCATTGCCTTTCTTTGGGATTGGAATGAAAACACCTTTTCCAGTCTTGTGGCCACTGCTGAGTTTTCCAAATTTGCTGGCATAGTGAGTGCAGTACTTCCACAGCATCATCTTTTGGGATTTTAATAACATCATCTTTTAGGATTTAAATAACCCAGCTGGAATTCCATCGTCACTAGCTTTGTTCATAGGAATGCTTCCTAAGGCCCACTTGACATCAGACTCCAGGATGTCTGGCTCTAGGTAAGTGACTGCACCTTCATGGTTATCCCAGTCTTTAAGACCTTTTGTGTGCCTGTTCTGTGTATTCTTGCCATCTTTTTTCAATCTCTTCTACTTCTATTAGGTCCTTGCTACTTCTGTCCCTTATTGAGCCCATCTTTGCATGAAACGTTCCCTTGGTATCTCCAACTTTTTTTTTAAGAGATTCTAGTTTTTCCCATTCTATTGTTTTCCTCTATTTCTTTGCACTGTTCACTTAAAAAGGCTTCTTATCTCTCCTTGCTATTCTCTGAAACTCTGCATTCAAATGGGTAAATCTTCCCTTTCTCTTTTGCCTTTGGCTTCTGTTCTTTTCTCAGCTATTTGTAAGGCCTCCTCAGACAGCCACTTTGCCTTCTTGAATTTCTTTTTTTGGGGATGGTTTCAGTCACCACCTCCTGTACAGTGCTACAAACCACCATCCACAGTTGTTCAGGCACCCAGTCTACCAGATCTAATCCCTTGAGTCTGTCTGTCACCTGCACTGTATAATTTTAAGGGGTTTGATTTAGGTCATACCTGAATGGTCTAGTGGTTTTCTCTACTTTCTTCAATTTAAGCCTGAGTTTTGTAATAAGGAGCTTGTGCTCTGAGCCACAGTCAGCTCCAGGTCTTGTTTTTGCTGACTGTATAGAGCTTCTCCATCTTCAGCTGCAAAGAAAATAACCAATCTGATTTCGGTGTTGACCGTCTGGTGATGTCCACGTGTAGATTCGTCTCTTGCGTTGTTGGAAGAAGGTGCTTGCTGTGACCAGTGTGTTCTCTTGGCAAAACCCTGTAGCCTTTGCCGTGCTTCATTTTGTACTGCAAGCCAAACTTGCCTGTTATTACAGGTATCTCTTGACTTCCGACTTGCATTCCAGTCCCCTGTGTTGAAAAGGACATCATTTTTGGTGTTAGTTCTAGAAGGTCTTGTAGGTCTTCATAGAACTGTTCAACTTCAGCTTCTTCAGTATTAGTGGCTGGGACATAGGCTGAAAAGGGCAGGAGGAGAAGGGGGAAACAGAGAATGAGATGGTTGGATGGCAGCATCACTGACTCAGTGGACATGAGTTTGAGCAAATCCGGGAGATAGTTGTGGGGAAAATATCTAGACAACGTGACGTCAGTCAGGCTCTCCCCACTCCCTCACCCACTCTTACCTTGTGTTCAGTAAACAATATTGCTGATCTTGCATGGTTATGCAACGGCTATAGCACACTGCGCCTGTGTACCCACTTGGCCATGGGTTACTTTTGTTCTGTCTCAGTGTATCCATACTACTTGAGGACTCCCAGCAGCTGCTGCCCGGAGAGAATAAACACATCTGCAGTCCCCACGGCTCTTCGAGTCTTCTTCCAGCTTCCCCGGTCGTGCCTTATCTACCCCGGGTTCAGTGAACCGTGGGAGCAACAAGACAACAGTGAAGGGCAAGGAAGCAGAAGCAGCCAGGTTGGGGTCTTCATCCCTCTTCCCACAGGACTGTGGATGGATCACTGACAGTGGGGAATTGTAATAGGGAAGAACCTGTGTATTCTATTACTTGAGCATTTAATATACAAAGGAGGTCTTGGCCAGAAAGAGTGATTGGACATTCTGGCACGTATGAGAAACTATGTTTCAGAGTGAGGTCTATCAGAAAGTTAATCAGTTCATTCCCAACTGTCAGTTGTACCCAGGGTTCCTATGGGGAAATTAGAATCGGGGTACCTCAAATCCAAGGGGGTCCCAGAGCTTGTTCATTCATCAGAGTCTCTTTCTTCCCTGTGAGAGGCTCTTGGATTTCTTCTTTTGTTTCAGCCTAGGGCAATTTTTTTTCTGATGACTTTCCGCCCTGTAGTAAGCACATTGTTCCCTCCCTGATGGTGACTAACCTGTCTTTTGGGTTAGTTGCTTCTGAGAAGTCGATGATGCTGCCAGAAAAGTGTCTTTTTGTTTAGCATCTTTATTCTGTTGCTCTTCCCTTTTGAACACTTTAAAAGCAACATCTACCAACTGATAAAATGTTCATTCCAAATGCACCATCTAATTGTTGCAACTTTCTACTGATAATCTGAGGCACTTTGCCGCCCGCAAAAGGTCAAATTTACCATTCTAGTATGTTCAGGGGCCTCGGGATCTGCACTCATATATCTGTGAAAGTGAAAGTGAAGTCGCTCAGTCGTGTCCGACTCTTAGCGATCCCATGGACTGTAGCCTACCAGGCTCCTCTGTCCATGGAATTTTCCAGGCAAGAGTACTGGAGTGGGTTGCCATTTCCTTCTCCAGGGGATTTTCCCAATCCAGGGATCGAACCTAGGTCTCCAGCATTGCAGGCAGACACTTTACCATCTGAGCCACCTACATATGTCTGGATAAATCCTTTCTGTAAATTCAGAGGGGTCTTCATTTTTTTTTTTTTTAATTTTCTGAGTTTCTTGGATTTTTTTCAAACACTTTTGCTTTGATTCCCCTTTTCAAAGCCCTGCCAAGCTGTACTAACAAGTAGAACTCTAATAAGGGACTTCTTCCCTCCTTGGGGCCCCAAGTTGGTTCAGCTATGGGTATCTGAAGTGGGCTTCAGATGCAGAGCCTCCTCTCTATAAGGAGATTTAAACTTTCCCAATTAAAAAAGCCTAAGAAACCCAGCCCACTGGCTGTTTACATTTAGGACCCCTGTGAGGTAACAGTCTAAGGGAAACTGGTCCATCTTGAGAGTGGCTCTGACCCAACTTGGGTGCCCAGTTGGGCTGGGTTTTAGATGGCAATGCCAGATCAGGTCCCTGTGCCCCAGAAACTAACACAGGCTTTTCTACTTGCTTCCTAGAAGGAAGGTGGAGTTCTGAGTCCCAGTGTCGGGAGTAGGGCTTGGATAGGAAGGGGAAGTAGTGGAAGGGGTGGATATAGTGGCATAGCAGCCAGAGAAGCTGAGATATCCAGATCTCTGAAGTAGTTAAGGTCTGAAGCAACATATCCTCACTGTCTTCTTATTTTTCCTGAAGTAATGGCACAAGTGCTTGTACGTAAAGGATTTCATCATTCTTCCCCACCTCTTTGCAGAATAGCTACAGAGCCATTCAAAAGCCACCATAAAACTGTAAGTAGCCATTGATCATCTCTAACCATTAAAAGGGTGCCTTTTTGCCCTGAAATCAACCAACCAGGCTCAATTCTGGGATGGGGCTTTTGGTGATTTTAGGAGCCAAGGGGGATCTTTCTTTTCTCCCTTGGGAACAGAAACAGACAAGAACAGCTTTTTGTTTTTCTCATGTTTCTTTCCTCTATTTGACATCAGTGGAAGTTTTAAATATCACCAGACTGACTTGGCTATAAATGAAGAAATGGCACAGAACAAAATGAAACAAAATACCCAAAGGAGAAACTGAAAATCCTAAATAACCCAAGTTTTTTCTTGGGAGTTTTATATGTGCCAGTGACACAGGAGACCACAAACAACATAATTCACACAGCAAGGCTGACAGTATATGGTGCACGGGCTCCCAAGATAACCCTGCCCAAACCCCTATCACTCATGAGTTCATAGCTGTAATCAGATCACTTATCCAAAATGGGCCTCGGAGGACTTTCTTCAGGGATTGTGAAACATTCCCCATTTTTTTTAAAGACAGAAATACAAGACAAACAAAACAAAAATGGCACACACAAATGCTAGCATCCAAAGAAACAAACAAACTGATATATAAATTGGGTAAACGTCCAGCAACTATTTCCTCTCTGTAACAGTGTACCTTGCTGAAATTAGGGGAGAATAATTGGCTTATTTGGGACAGAAAAAACCCAAACAGAGAGGAAACAATATTTTGGCCTTACTCATGAGAGCAACTTACTCTACTGTGTGGAACTCATCAGCTCCCAGACTGCCAAGTATTGGAACAGGGGGATTTTGAAGGGAAGATCCACAGGACAAGTGGTCCTGGCAGTTGCTGGGGCCTTACTCAAAAATTCCCCAACTGGGGCCAGCTGGTCCTGAGCACCAAGGCTTCTGGCTGGCTTCACGAACATTTGTTACCAAGTCCAAGCCAGTACTGCTTGCTGCAGGACAGGCCAATATCAAGAGACGAATTGTTGGGGCAAGGAATGGCAACTTTATTCTGAAAGCCGGCAGACTCAGAAGATGGTGGACTCATGTCCCTAAGAACCTTCTTGTGTAAGTTAAAATTCACGCTTCTTTTACACTAAAAGGGGAGGGCATAAATTCAAACATTTCCTGTTTCCAGTCAGCCTCTGGATATGATGTATTTATTTCTTCCTTCCTGTAGTCATTCACAGATAGCCCTGGTCAGCATGTTTCCTGTGAGCTAAACAAAGCTTAATACTGATTGGTGTTAGTTCTAGAAGGTCTTGTAGGTCTTCATAGAATCACTCAACCTCAGCCTCTTTGTCATTAGTGGTTGGGGCATAGACTTGGATCACTGTGATGTTGAATGGTTTGCCTTGGAAACAGCCTGAGATCATTCTGTTGTTTTTGAGGTTGTACCCAAGCACTGCATTTCAAACTCTTTTGTTGATTATGAGGGCTACTCCATTTCTTCTAAGGGATTCTTGCCCACAATAGTAGATATAATGGTCATCTGAATTAAATTCGCCCATTCTGGTCCATTTTAGTTCACTGATTCCTAAAATGTTGATGTTCACTCTTGTCATATTCTGTCTGACCCCATCCAATTTACCTTGATTCATAGACCTAACATTCCAGGTTCCTACACAATATTGTTCTGTACAGCATCAGACTTTCACCACCAGACACATCCACAACTGAGTGAGGTTTCTGCTTTAGCCCAGCCTCTTCATTCTTTATGGAGCTGCTTCTCTGCTCTTCCTCAGTAACGTATTGGAACACCTACTGACCTGGGGGCCCATCTTCCAGTGTCACATTTTTTGCCTTTTCATTTTGTTCATGGGGTTCTCAAGGCAAGAATTCTAAAGTGGTTTGCCATTTCCTTCTCCAGTGGACCACATTTTGTCAGGCCTTAACCAGCAGGGACATGCCCTTCAGCTGCCCCACATAGATAGAAGACATGCGCAGGTGCACTGGTTGTCCCACTGCTGGTCCTCATTGAGCCTGTAAACCTTCACCTGTCAAAGTGCCACCCAGGCCCTGAGCAAAGCCCTGGCCGGAGTCCTCAGGAAGGGGGTCTGGGGAAGATGAGCCAAGGTTGGAGGACCCCCTCCCAGAGCGGAGGGCCCCCTGGCCTCACTGCTGCGGCTGGCCACGCTGGGGCTGATCTGCCGCCCCCATGGCCCACCTTTCCTCTCCTCTGGCTCCTCGGCATTATTGTCCAGGCCCAGCAAGCCCTGCCGCCCTGCGGTGGGCATGCAGTTCTTCTTGGCTGCCTGCCCCACGGCACTAAGAACCTGGGGTTCTGGTAACTACCCTGCTCCCACCTCTGCCTCCACCATGATATCGGTGAAGCCTCTTCCCTTGCCACCACTGCCTATGTGTGGATCACAGCAAATTGTGGAAAATTCTTAAAGAAATGGGAATACCACACTATCTTACCTGTCTCCTGTATGCAGGTCAGGAAGCAACAGTTAGAACAGAACATGAAACAACAGACTGGTTCCAGATTGGGAGTACATCAAGGCTGTATAGTGTCACCCTGTTTATTTAACTGCTATGCAGAGTACATCATGGAAAATGCCAGGCTGGATGAATCACATAGTGGAATCAAGGTTGCCGGGAGAAGTATTGACAACCTCAGATATGCAGATGACACCACCCTTATGGCAGAGAGTGAAGAGGAGCTGAAGAGCCTCTTGGTGAAGGTGAAAGAGGAGAGTGAAAATGCTGGCTTAAAACTCAACATTCAAAAAAGGAAGATCATGGCATCTGGTCCCATCACTTCATGGGGAAAAAGTAGAAACAGTGTCAGATTTTATATTCTTGGTCTCCAAAATCACTGAGGATAGTGACTGCAGCCACAAAATTAAGACACTTGCTCCTTGGAAGAAAAGCTATGATAAACATAGACAGCATATTAAGAAGCTGAGATATAACTTTGCTGACAAAGGTCAGTCTAGTCAAAACTATGGTTTTTCCAGTAGTCATATATGGATGTGAGAGTTGGACCATAAAGAAAGCTGAGTGCCAAAGAATTGATGCTTTTGAACTGTGGTGCTGGATAAGACTATTGAGAGTCCTTTGGACAGCAAGAAGATCAAACCTATCAATCCTAAAGGAAATCAACCCTGAGTATTCATTGGAAGGAGTGATATTGAAGCTGAAGGTCCAATACTTTGACCACCTGATGCAAAGAGCCAACTCACTGGAAAAACCCTGATGATGGCAAAGATTGAGGGCAGGAGAAGAGGGCAACAGAAGATGAGATGGTTGGATGGCCTCACCGACTCAGTGGACATGAGTTTGAGCAAACTCAGGGAGATAGTGAAGGACAGGGAAGCCTGGCATGCTGCAGTTCATGGTGTCACAAAGAGTCAGACAGGACTGAGTGACTGAATGACAATAACAAATGCTTACCTTGGAGCTGGGTTCCCAGAGATGGGCCTTTATGTGTAATTTTAGCATACAGGCAACATCCCTTTACTAATTAACTTGGAATAGAATACAAACGTTCTTCCTTATAACACTTTTTATTGAATACCCAAAAGATATTTCTAGACATATGTATTAATCCAGACCATCCAAGAAGTAGGTGAGAATATGGGATTAAACATACAATGATTTGAATAAAGGAAGTGCTATGAAAGAGTCAACTCATTGCCAAAGACCCTGATACTGGGAATGATTCAAGGCGAAAGAGGGGCAGCAGAGGGTGAGATGCTTAGATACCATCATTGACCAAATGGACGTGAATTTGAGCTAACTCTGTGGGATAGTGGAGGACAGAGGAGCCTGGAGTGCTGCAGTCCATGAGGTCACACGAGTCAGACGCAACTTAGCAACTGAACAGTGAAAGAAATGGGGAAGGAGCCAGGAAAGGCTGGGAGATCCATCAGCCTGCAGTGTAAGTCTGACCCCAGTGAAAGAGAAAGTGAAGTAAAGTTGGGTGAAAGCATCCCAATTGCCACGTAGTCTAAGAAAGGTCAGCAGGACAAGTGGGGAGTCCTTGAGTCAAAGCTGACCAGGGAGGTGTGAATCCACAGCACAAATGCAGTGATGGAATTCCGAGTGCAGTTACTGGGGCTCCTAGTCTAGTCTCCCTGTAGATGCAGATCTTCCAGCCCCATTCTCATGGCTGCTATGATGTGCTTAAGAGCTTGGGGCTTTATTTTGGACATGAGATCAATGTAATTTCTGCTTACATGATTGCCATTGCTTCAAACTTCTTGATGGATTACATTGTTAGGAATGCTGACTCACAGTCCTTGAATAATTTTCTCTGACTATCTCAGTTATTTATAATTTAGTGCATGATATGCAACCTGGTATACCAGTATCCATAAGATGTGGTCAGAAGTATACACATGAAGCACAGTAACAATTCTGCCAATAATACCTAAGCTATAAAAACTTTAACTTAATTGTTAATATTCAGTTCAGTTCAGTCCAGTCGCTCAGTCGTGTCCAACTGTTTGCAACCCCATGAATCGCAGCACGCTAGGCTGTTAATTGGTACCAATAAAATATATTTAGCTTATTAAACCAACTGGCATCATCACCTGGCAAGGGAGTCTTCCATGATCACATAGGTAATGGGTGATTCATTGAAAATTTTGAAAGCAGTTCTATATATGTCATATTTTATAGCAAGCTTGAAATTGTGTAGAAGTGTTGCCTTGAATTAATTTTTTACAGGAAAGAAGGTCACCAACCAGAAGACTCAAACAGGCAATTTAAGCAAAATGGCTCCCCTGAACATAATACAGAAATGTCAGATTCCAACTTCATAAACAGAACTTTTCAGCCTGAGAAACATTATTTTTTTCTCACAGTTTGGATGCTGGTCCACCAATAGCCCTGGTGTGTGAAAGTCAGATATTTTATATTGGAAACACAAAGTAATGTCTCTGCTTTTTAATATACTATCTAGATTTGTCATAGCTTTTCTTCCAAGGAGCAGGCATCTTTTTACTTTCATGGCCGCAGTCACCATCTGCAGAGATTTTGTTTGGAGCCCAAGAAAATAAAGTCTCTCATTGTTTCCATTGTTTCCCCATCTAGTAACTACACAGTGATGATATTTTAAATCTATATTTGTAATTACAATAGTATTACTATGCCAAAAAGCCTAGTCATATAAAGTGTTCCCAAATAAAATTTCATTTGTAATATAAGCCATGTTAACCATTCTTCTAAATGAAAAGAAACTTTATTTAATTAGAGATCAGCTAATGAATGCATTTGTTAACTAACTCCTAGGTAATTTTAATAACATATAAGACAAAATTATTCTTCTCAAAATTCAAGGAAAATTGTATCTCTCTTAACTTTCAAGTACCAAGAATTATGAAAATGGTAACCCAGAGGGTAGCTTCTTTTAAAGTCTTAACTGAAATGAATGCTCATTTTATAGATAAGCTGTCATTTGGGAAATGGTATCACAATATTCAGTGCATTAAAGTCATTTTATATGACTCAGGCCTAATGTCCATATTTCTTCCAAAAATCTAAGAAATGCCATTTTCTTACTCATTTGACAGAAATTGTTGAAATATTGCCTAGTTCATGGGGTCACAAAAGAGTCAGACACAATTGAGCAACTAACACACACACATAGTGAGTGAGATCATACAGTGTTTGTTTGTTTGTTTTGCCTGGTTTATTTCATTTAGCATAATGTCCTCCAGGTTCATCCACACTGTCACAAATAGCAGGATTTCCTTCTTTCTGGTGGCTGAATAATACCCCCTTGTATATACGTACCATATTAACTTTATCCATTCATTTGTTGCCTTGGCTATTGTGAATAATACTGCGATTTTAAGCCCCTGGAGTAGGATGTGGCAACCCACTCCACTATTCTTGCCTGGGAAATCCCATGGACAGAGGAGCCTGGTGGGCTATATAGTCCATGGGGTCGTGAAGAGTCGGACACGGCAGAGCAATTGAGCACTGCAGTGAACACGGAGGTGCAGATGTCTCTTTGAGGCAATAATTTCATTTCCTTTGTACATATACCCCAAGGTGGGATTTCTGGATTATATGGTGGTTCTGTCTTTAATTTTTTGAGGAAGCTCCATACTGCTAAATTCTATTTTAAAGATGCAGTCATCTCTTCAATAATAACATTTGTGCCATCAATCATGCTTTCACAGTCCATTGTATACCAGTGGTACAATGTGCTTATATAATATGCATATACATGTGCTAGTAGTGGCTTCGTGAGTTACAAACATCCAAATGTTTGTGAAATAAATTTCATATATTGTATGCAAGTGTATATATGGATATCACATTTTTCTTTAACAAATAAGGAGCCTGAGTGCTCTCTAGTATCTCTTTTTCCTACATTACTACATTTCCCCCTACATACAATGATAATTTTGTAATATTTCTAAGATCTATTCATGTTTTATACAAGGTGTAATTTCTTCATTTTCACTGCCATATAGTATTTCTTGTCTGAACATCACAGCTGAACCATTCTGTTTATCAGTAGACCAAGGATGCTTCCAGCCTTTTGCTGTCATTAGCAACCTGCTAATGGACATCATTTCCTGCGTTTGCTTTTGTCCCTTGACAATCCATCCTCTGCACTGTTGCCAGTGATGAATGTGTGTATCTGTGTTCAATAAATTCAATTCTGATGATGTCACTCTTTTGCTTAAAAAACCTTTCAACTAGGTAGCTTAGCAGAACCACCTAGGATATCATTCCATATGACCTGGAATGCTCTTGAGATAACCCCAGTAACTGAAGCAATTCCTCTTAAGGATACATATCCAAAGAGCAGTGTTGCTCAGGAGGATGGCTACTCCTGTTTTGTTTAGATATCAGAACCTGCCCTGCCTTTTCCTACTCTATATCTGGCATCAGGGCTTCCCACGTGGTGCTAGTGGTAAAGAATTCACCTGAAAATGCAGGAGACATAAAAGATGTGGTTTCCATTTCTGGGTTGGGAAAATCTCCTGGCGGAGGGCATGGCAACCCACTCCAGTGTTCTTGCCTGGAGAATCCCATGAAGAGAGGAGCCGGGTGGGCTACAGTCCATGGGGTCTCAAAGGGTCCGACGCAACTGAAGCAACTTAGCATGCAAGCACGCACTCTGGCATTACAGATGCCCTCAGTCTGATCAGAGGTGAAAATGAATCTCTTATCACCAAACTTTCCCAGGAAGAACCAGAAGGAAGTCTTCCTTTCGGAGGCTGTCCCAGAAAAAAAGCTATGATGGCGAAAAGAGACAGTTGCTACTGGTTTTCAGCATGCACTGCCATTTCTGAACCTTAAAGTCACTCAACTTTCTGGATCCCTTTGCACATCTGAAAACAAGGTAGCTGTGATGTCTGAATGGCCTGCCTTCCAGACTGATGTAGAGGATCAAATAAAACCTCCACAAACACGAGCTGTGTCTCGGTCACTGGGCCAGCTCCAAAAGCACGGGTGGCCCCTTGTCCTAAGAGACCTCACAGGCTAAACAGAGGTTCTCAACTAAGGCTGCCCACGGAAATCACCAGGAATGCAAGTTCAAAAAGTTTGGATGTCTGAGTGCCCTGCATTCTGGCCATGTGAGACCAGACACATTTCTTAAACCCTTAATCTATGTGGCATGCGTAAGATGGCGACAACAGAAGCTACTTGGCAGGGAGGTTGTAAGTATTAAGTAATTCACAACACTTGCTTAGCCCTGTGCCCGGTACAAAGTACCAGGTGATAAACTGCTGGGAGTGAGGCGGGCAAAACCCATAACGGCGTGGCTGGAGTTAGTGACGTTTGCTGCAACCCAGAGATGCACGCAGGGGCTCTGAGGCTCACCCCACTCCGGGATGGCCGTCCTGGAGGGTGTGATGTCAGAGGCGACTTTTTAACTCACAGATGAGTAAATTAGCCAGACAAGCCCTGGCAGGCGGTGGCAGTGAGGAACAGCGCAGAGAAGGGAGTCCGTGGGGGAATGAGATGAGGGAGAGCACCGCGGTCAGAATTTGAGGGGCCCTGAAACCACGCGAGGGGGTTGGCCCCTAGGCTGGCGGCCATCAGGAGCCTGGCGTGGATTTGCGGTGCCGGATTCTGAGACCGGGAGGACCGGGGACCACGGCCTGGTCTCAGGCAGCTGCAGAAGGAACGGAGTAAAAGGCCTGGGGAAAAGATCGAAAAAGAGGTTAAAATCTTCAGCCTTTGTCGGCATTAGAAGGGTGAAGGATGCGGACACGAAGGCCATCCTGACCTCTGCACCCACAAAGCAGGGCCTAGGGATGGGGGTCGCGGCTCGACGCCGGGCGGATGTCAGCCCGCGAGAAGAGCGCGGGATGCGCCGGCCCGCCCGGGAGGAGCCCGCGGGGTGCGCCAGCCGGGGCCCCGGCGTCCCCGGGAGGAGCCCGCGGGGTGCGCCGGCCCGGACCCCGGCGTCCCCGGGAGAGCGGCCGCGCCCCCGCGCGTGGATGGAGAGCCCGGACGCGGCCTCCGCTCCTGGCTGGCTCGCGGTTAACAGGATTGATGGGCAGTCCGGGCGAGGGCGGCTGCCTTCGCCTTGCGTCACTTTAGGTGTTCTGGGGCAAGGCAGGGGCGTTGTGTCTATTTTATGGCTGTGTTTTGAGCCTGGGAGGGGGTAAGTGTTTGTTAAGGTTAGTTTTGGTCTGTCCTTTGTCGTCTGCACTTTTCTCTCCTTTGGTTGATGTCGTTTCCTCCTTTGCTGTATTTTTCACTTTCTTTAGGGATCTGAGATGTTACACAACTCCAGTTTATGTCTGTATATTTATGATTCTTCACACGGTAACTATCGACTTGACCAGAAATGGATTTTTTTTTTTTCGGACAAGTGTTATTACCACGCTCACTCCGTGAATAGCTGACTCAGGCGATTATATTCTGATGCTGATTCCGGAGCTAAATTCTGGGGGTTGTGTTTTCTTCGAGAATATTCCATAATTCCCGGGACGTGTGGTAGGTACATGGCAGACTTTCAGTATATTCCTGATAACCGGTCACGTCTTTATGCAGAGGGAAAGCGGTCATCTCCTCTCACTCCTCTTGTGACCTGACCTGAGCAGACAAAACCTGCCTCGCCCGGCGTCCTCCCCACACACTCCCCAGCCCCTCCGCCCCCCGCTCCCCGCAGCATGCCCTCATCACTTCTTACAGATCCTGCCCTGCCTCCTAACTAGCAGCTGGCTCTCCTGACTAGCAACCCCTTCTTTGGAGAAACTCCTCAGCCTCGTCCTCAGTATCTATGGGTAATTGTCAAAGTTTGGGCACCTGGCTTTTCAATCTGCTTTGCAGACTATGCATGTCCATCCTTTGTGACTCACCCAAGTCTTCCCATTCTTTTCCTTCTTTTCCTTCCCTTTTCTTGTGTTTGTTGGAAACAGCATGCAGTAATGGAAAGATGCCATTTTAAACAACCCTATTAAGAAAAAGAGCAAACACTTAGAAATAACATCAAGCATCTGGTCAGTATTTAAATTTCCAAATGTCTCCTGCTATATTTTTGTATAGTTCGTTTGAATCAGGATCCAAATAAGCGCCAAATAATTGATTACTGTATCTTAATTAAGTAATCATAAGTCTCCCCCCTCCCCCCAATCTGGACTTCATCTCAGCCCCTGGACCACTTTCTGTTGTTACTGGAGTAAATTATTAATTTTTAAGGTCCTTTTCCTAGATAGCGAAATAGACTCACTAGTGATGTCCAGATTTAGAGTTGTGGAATTCCTTTGCTTTTTTTTTTTTTTTTTAATGCCTTTAAAGCCCAGCATTTTAGTTTGGAATCAGAAAGTGAAAAAGAGGTAAGTCTCATTCAAGGGCATCCTTGATATACTTTATAAACATACACACATAGACACAGTGGATTTGCTGACAGAAGCTAGGTTAAAGTCTGCATTGCTGGGATGTGCAGCTCTTCAGGCCAGTGTGTTATCTGACTGCTTTCTCTTTTGCAGTCAGTAATTTTCCTTCTCTTCAATGAACACTTTTCCCTCTTCTCATTTCATATTTTCTTTTTCACCCCAAACTGGCCTTCGTTCTATCATCCTTTGTAATTTTCTACGAATGCTCTAATGCCAAAGACTGTCCGACCACTCATCAAAGACACTGCAGAAGGAGTTTGGGTTTAGGTAGAAAGCGGGCTCAGTGTTGACTTCTACGGTCCTTCAGCTCGACAGCGCATGTAAATCAAGAAACAAACCTGATGCTGCAAAAGAACTTGAAAGGAAGAGGAGAGACCACTCAGACCACTGTTGATGTAGAGTCAGCAGATGATGGCTTAAAAAATTAGTGCACATGGATTCTGTCCCACTTCGTGTCTAAATCCAGAGTTCTTTTGGTAGATGAACACACTGCAGCTGGGTCTTCCCTGGTGGTTGCTAATGGTAAAGAATCTGCCTGCCATTGCAGGAAATGCAAGAGACACAGGTTTGATCCCTGGGTCAGGAAGATCCCTTGGAGGAGGAAGTGGCAACCTTGCCTGGAGAATTCCAGTCAGACACAGCTGAGCATACACAGACACATACATTGCAGCGGTTATGTAGGCACCTACGTTACACTGACCAACAACAAGAGCTATACCAGACTGTTCAGTTCAGTTCAGTTCAGTTTGGTCGCTCAGTTGTGTCTGACTCTTTGAGACCCCATGGACTGCAGCATGCTAGGCCTCCCCGTACGTCACCAACTCCTGGAGTTTACTCAAACTCATGTCCAGTGAGTCAGTGATGCCATCCAACCATCTCATCCTCTGTCAACCCCTTCTCCTTCTGCCTTCAATCTTTCCCAGCATCAGTGTCTTTTCAAATGAGTCAGTTCTTCGCATCAGGTGGCCAAAGTATTGGAGTTTCAGCTTCAGCATCAGTCCTTCCATTGAATATTCAGGACTGATTTCCTTTAGGATGGACTGGTTAGATTTCCTTGCAGCCCAAGGGACTCTCAAGAGTTTTCTCCAGCACCACAGTTCGAAAGCATCAATTCTTTGGTGCTCAGCTTTCTTTATACCAGAAAGATCCCCTTTATACCAGACTGAGACTAGCCCAATTCAGCAATTTAATTAGGTCCAATTTAATTAAGCTGTCTCAGTATTTTATTTTATTAATATGTGTGTTGGACACACATACAAAATAAACACTCTCAGTGCCAACTTTGAACCTATTATCGTTTTAACCCAGAAAAGGAAGTGAAAGTCACTCAGTCATGTCGGACTCTTTGAGACCCCATGGACTGCAGCCCGCCCAGCTCCTCTGTCCATGAGATTCTCCAGGCAAGAACACTGGAGTGGGTTGCCATGCCCTCCTCCAGGGGATCTTCCCAACCCAGGGATGGAACCCAGGTCTCCAGCATTGCAGGTAGATTCTTTACCATTGAAGCTACCCAGGAAGCCCCACAGAAACACAGAAACTGTGGATTAAATGGGCCTTAGGAATTTCAATTAACATTTAAGAAAGGCTTTTCTCTTCCTACTGAAGGAAGCTTTTCTTGCATTCTAAGATTTCTCTTTAAGCTATTTTTATCATCATGTGAGATTTTATCAGGGCTCACAAAATGTAAGAAACTTGTTAACTTGAACTTAAGTTTTATGGAAAGTTGGGTTCTTAAATTAGAGGAAATAAATTATGGTATTTATCATTTCTTTTAAGAACAGTAGTTGTAGCTGTAAAAAAATTTAATAACCTGGTAATTCTTCTGCTGCTGCTAAGTCACGTCAGTCATTTCCGACTCTGTGCGACCCCACAGACAGCAGCCCACCAGGTTCCTCTGTCCCTGGGATTCTCCAGGCAAGAACACTAGAGTGAGTTGCCATTTCCTTCTCCAGTAATTCTTCTAGTTAGCTTTCAATACAATCCAATACCAAAAAATAACTAGTAAGTTATTGAGTTCTGTCACAGTAATTAGAAAACATCTGTTGTTTCATATATGTGCCTGAGTGCCATAGACGGCAGCCCACCAGGCTCCTCTCTCCGTGGGATTCTCTAGGCAAGAACACTGGAGTCGGTTGCCATTTTCTTCTCCAAGTATCTTCAGTTGTGTCCAACTCTTTGTGACCCTATATACTGTAGCCTGCCAGGCTTCTTTGCCCATGAGATTCTCCAGGCAAGAATACTGAAGTGGTTACCCTGCTCTACTCCAAGGAATCTTCCTGATCCAGGGATCAAACCCGGGTCTCCTGCATTGCAGGTGGATTCTTTACCCAGTGAGCCACCTGGGAGTCCTTGTTTCGTATATAAATCTTGCTAAAGGAGTTTGCACATTGAGGATGAATGAACATATTGCCTGATATACCGCATAGAGAGGCAGCTTGGAAGACTGCTCACTTTGCAGATTCCTGAAGATAGTGTACTGTAGGCTGACCTCCACTAGAAACTACTGACTCAGGTATGGCAGTGGTTCTGCTTAGAGTCTTCAAGGAATCAAAGGGTTGTACTGCATTGTAATTCTTTTCTTTCATCCCTAAAAAAAAAAATAGTTACCATCCTTCAGAGGAGAACTTTACACGTTATTTAAAATAATATTTTGGGATTGTGGGGGCAGAAGATGGTTAGCCCAATCAATTTAGAAGCTTTTGACAAATAAAAGCTATTAAACAGCATGTGTGCATTTTACCATTTATAGTAAAAAGTAAACTCCAGTAATAGAAATCCACTAATACAGTGATTTAGGCTTCCTTGGTGGCTCAGTGGTAAAGAATCCACCTGCCAATGCAGGAGACACAGGTTTGATCCCTGGGTCCGAAAGATACCTTGGAGAAGGAAATGGCAACCCACTCTAGTATTCTTGCCTGGGATATCCCATTAACAGAGGAGCTTGGTGGGCTATAGTCCACGGGGTTGCAAAAGAGTAGGACACAACTTAATGACTAAACAACAGCACAATGAGATAGTCCTTCTTCTATAAATATTTGAAAAAAACTAATATAAGATCAGCATTCATCTCCTTTTGTAGTGGAAGTTCTGAAATCAAATATCCCCTTATCTTTTTCTTGGGGGAGGACAAAGAAGGGTGGCTTAATAAATTATAATACTATATCTACTTATTGAGATTAGTACAATGTTTTTCAATCATATTTGATAGATTCCAATACTTTAAAATTGCAATTAACTTTAAGAATAAGTGAGCACTCTTCTTAAAATCTTTTTTAAAACTATCTAGAGCAATGATGGGCAAATGGGGGCTCAAAACAATTTTAGATAAAAATAAAGTCACTTGAAAGTAAAAGTGTTAGTCGATTAGTTGTGTCCGACTGTTTTTGATCCCATGGACTGTAGCCCCCTAGGCTCTTCTGTCCATGGAATTCTCCAGGCAAGAGCACCAGAGTGGGTAGCCATTCCCTTTTCCAAGGGGTCTTCCTGACCCAGGGATCGAACCCAGATCTCCTGAATTACAGGCAGTCTTTACTGTCTGAGCTACCGGGGAAGCCCAAGACAGAAACTAATTAGGATCAGACTGAAGAAGCAAATGTGTATGCTCAGTCGCTTCAGTCATGTCCAACTCTTTGCAACCTCATGGACAGTGGCCCACCAGGTTCCTCTGTCCATGGAATTCCCCAGGCAAGAATACTGGTGTGGGTCGCCATTTCCTCCTCCAGGGGATCTTCCCAACCCAGGGATCGAACCTGCGTCACCTGCGTCTCCTGTATTGGAGGCAGATTCTTTACCTGATGAGCCATCAGGGGAACCTTAGATAACAGAATGTAATTTCTGAAAAAATACTTACTTTTCAGTTTTATCTCAAGGAAAATGAAGCAAGACTATGAGGGTAGTAGAAACATGACCTTAGTCTCTTTTTTGTTCACTTTCTTTCATGTACCATTTCCATATATATATGGAAAAGAAACCAGATTATTCAGGAAAAAAAGAATATTCAACATTCCATATACTCCAGGGTAGTTTACTTTTACCTTTTTATTGGTGTATACTCTTCTTACCCTTTGAGGAAAGGAAATTACTGAGTTACTCTTTCAGACAGACCCTGTATATCAGTTTTTTGGTCTTGCTAAATCTGGATTTTTATCCTGAGGTGTTTTTTTCTTTCTTTCTTTTTTGGCAATTTTGTGAACTCTTGGGGCATCAGAGAACTATAGTAAAATATTATTGTAAAATCACATATCAATGCTGAATATTGGTATATGAGACTTCAGAATTCTTTTTTACTATTAGGTCCATTTTGAGCCTACAGGGTGAAAAGCTCCATAGTATTCCAGCAGTGATTGATTGCCTCATAAGGTATATGTCACTTTTTAAAAATAGTGTACTCATAAAAGTTTTTCCTAAACAATAAATTTTACCTGATGTATATTCCTTTTGAACATGTTAAAACATGAGAAAAAGATCCTTTGTGGAAAAGATAAATTGGCTGTAATGAATAATAAAACTGTAATAAAAATGCAGAAAAATAGTATGTAGCTAGATTATACTTTTCTGATTAAAAAATTACATTCTTAAGATAAAATAATGTGAAGTTCTGACCCTTCTTATACAGCAGAAAACTTACTGGTCGTCATTTGGAGTCTGTGTGTGTGTGTGTATGTGTGTGTGTGTGTGTGTGTGTTTATATATTTTAATACTCTTGTTTCATGGAGGTCTATTTTCTCTTACTTTTATACTGATAAACTCAACATGGTTGGATAAAAGTCAAGTTCTTCTCTCAGATGATAGCTAGACATAGGTAACAAGCAGCATCATTTGCTGCATATTAATGTACATAATGCCATTTGTTGTTTTAAAACCATTTTCTTTCTTTTTAAGGCTTTCTGACTGTCAGAATAGCTTTGTTTTTATTTCATCTTATTTTTTGGTTGCACAGGGTCTTCATTGCTGTGCATAGGCTTCTCTAGTTGCGGTGAGCGGGGCTTCTCTTGTTTAGGAGCATGGGCTTCAGGCACACAGGCTTCAGTACTTGCGGCACGCAGACGCAGTTGTTGTGGCTCCCGGGCTTAGCTGCTCTGTGGCATGTGGGATCTTCCAGGACCAGGGATTAAACCTGTTTCCCCTGCAATGTCAGGTCAGTTCCTATCTACTTTGCTACCAGGGAAGTCTTGGAATGGTCTTTTAGATGGTAATCCCATAGAGTGAAAAATGGATGGCTTACATGAAGCACTGGCTGTTAAAGACAAGGTGGGAGCATTTATAAATCTGCTTTCAAATTATGCTTAATCTGATTCTTGGTTTGTACATACTCTTTCTGAAATATATTTTGAACTAAGATACTGTGTATAAAATAAAGGAAGATAGAAATGGTCTTTTCTGACCATCTGGAAGATTCTCCAGCTTCTAGAAATCTACTTAAAACTTATTAATTCCATGTCAAAAAAGTAAAGTGAAAGTATTAGTTGCTCAGTCTTGTTCGACCCTTTGTGACCCCATAGACTGTAGCCTACCAGGCTTCTCTGTCCATGGGATTCTCCAGGCAAGAATTCTGGAGTGGGTAGCCATTCTCTTCTTCAGAGGATCTTCCCGACCCAGGGATTGAACCTGGGTCTCCTGCATTGCAGGCAGATTGTTTACCGTCTGCTGTTATTCCTGCATAAATATTTTCAAGGCCAGGGAGCTAAGAATAGGGATAATTACTCCCTGTTTAAAAAGAAGAGGCAGATTCATTTTCTTTAAACTATAGTGTTGGTAGTAGTGGAAAAGTGGCAAAGGAGTCACCCCTTTTATTTTGATAATTTATGTGTCAATGTATCCAGATCTATATATACAAATGTTTATATGGTTTCCCCAGTGGCTCAGTTGGTAAATAATCTGCCTGCAATCCAGGGGACCTGGGTTTGAGCCCTGGGTCAGGAAAATCCCCTGTAGAGAGAAATGGCAACCCACTCCAGTATTCTTCCCTGGAGAATCCAATGGACAGAGGAGCCTGGTAGGCTACAGTCCATGGGGTCACTTGATTTGAACATGACTTAGTGACTAAACCATCATATGATTTTTCAGATGATAGTGTACATCCATAAATTTAAAAGCATCAAGACCCCTTGAGGATCAAAAGTGTTCTAAAAATAATTATTGGCATAGGGATATAACTGACAATAGACATGTAGTAAACAGATGGCTTAAGGGATTCTACCAATGTAAGATTATCCAACATTCATTTAAAACCTTGAAAATAAAAATAGTTTAATTTTGACATTTTCATGCTGACTTTTTTTTTATGAAAAAGAATTTTTAAAATCTGTAAAAGATAATTAAGTAACTTGACATTTATTTCAACATTTGTCTCAGATTAGTTTAGGCTTGGTTGAAAAGGAGGATATATTTTTGGACAGAGTATGAAAAAAGAATTATGATGCAGGTAGCAAAAAAATACCCTAATATAACTATTATTAAGACTTAATAATAAACAGTTTTTAAAACAATTATCTACTTTTTTCCCAGATCAGTCATGGAAACCTCACCAACTATGATAATTCATCTTCTCAGTGGCACAAGTTAAAAGATGCCTGGCCTTATTTGCAATATGGTGGACTTAGTCAAGGGCACTCACGTGCAAGATTTTGGGCTGTTTGTTTTGACCATATATGACTAGTAAGAGAGAGCATTCATGGGAAATATCAATTTGCCTGTGAGACAAGGTAGAAAGGGGAGTATTCAGAATTCTTTTTTTTAAAGGAAGAAACCTAAGCAAAATTTTGATTACAAGACTGCGCCTATGTGGCTCAGATGGTAAAGGATCTGCCTGCAGTACAGGAAACCTGGGTTTAATCCCTGTGTATTGAGAGATCTCCAGGAGCTCTCTCCTGGAGAAGGAAGTAGCAACCCACCCCAGTATTCTTGCCTGGAGAATTCCATAGACAGGGGCCTGATGGGATACAGTTCATGGGGTCACAAAGAGTTGGCTGCAACTTACACTTTCCCTTTCACCTGGGAAGCCCCAAATATTGCCTGAACTTGATTTCTTATATGTTTTATTAATGCCAAGCTTTTTAATTTTAGCTTTTACCCCTTCTTCTTAAATGATATTGCTTGCAAGTGTAGCATTACAACTACATGGTTTCCTGATCATGACTTGAAAAAATTCCTTATATTCAGACTTTACATTTTTCTTTTGAAGCTCTGGCAGGTAGCCAACTGCAAACTGCAAAGTAAGCATTGAAACAACTGCCTCCACATATACTTCTGGGAGTGATGTCACAGCCCCGATCACGCCTGTTGTTTTCCAAGGATAACAAAGGAACAAGGGAACTCTCATGTTCCCTTAATGAACATGTGAAGGAGCAGTAGTTGGGTGGCCTATGGATGCTGCTACAGTTTCTCCTTTTCCTGCCATCAGGGCTGTTGTAGAAGGCCTAAGAATTAGACTCTCTCTTAAATCTCAGAGCTGTAGGTATTCTCATAGTTATTCAGTCGTGTGGTTATTGCAGGGTTATGTTTCCAGGATTGTCACCAAATAATATGGAAAATCATTAGTTCACATTGGACAGTGAAATGTTTAATCCTTTAGATGAAACATTTCTAAAGTGTAGGGTTTAATGTTAGTGAGATCATCAATTTTCTATTTCTTACTCTAACAAAGTATTAAACAGTTGAATGTTTTAAATGAATGTAATGTTTAACAGCAGTCATATTTGGGGATACTATGAATTCTCAACATTCCTACAGAATGAAACAAATATAGTTCTTTCTCAAATATATGCTGACCTCTATGGTTTGCAAATAAAAATTTCAAAGGTTTCAGCTATATATTCATAATTAGATTCTCTGTAGAACACATCAATCTATATTACTGCATTTTTATTATTTTAGGAACAGATACAATGAAGAAAAAAAATCTATGCTTTCCTTGCAGGTATTGAGCTAGGGAAATATTTGCTGCATTAAAATAATTTTGTATTTTATTGACTGACTTTCAACTTCAAGTTAATTATACCTCATCTCCTACTCTAATACAAAATGTAATACTTTAGACCTTTTATAATTAGTTTAGCATAAACTAAGAAAAATTTTCTTTTGATGCTATTTTCTTACTTGGGGCTAAACTTGATTTATCTAGATCATTACAATAATGTTAAGTGGAATTGTAATAAATATGACTGATTCAGTAAAAGGAAAAAGCATAAAATCATTTTTGTATGAGGTACAAATTCATTATTGCTATCAAGTACAAATACAATCTTCTAGAAGTTTTGAAAGTAAAAGTAATGGTAAGGAAACATTCAATTTAAGCTAAATCTGTTTATCAGGAGTTGTAAATTAACTGAATTTCTTAGAAGCAGTTTTATATTGGGTGCAGTCAGAATTTCAAAGCAACTTTCCCTGAGAGTTTGTCATGGCTTGTGTGTGAGCAATGTGTGGCCAAGTATTGCTATCATTACTCTCAGTGGTGATAGGCGCGTAGGGCCAAGGACCCCACCTAGAGCTGACCCAGTAAGCTTACGATGAATATAGTTTCTGAAACAATTTAGGAGACCAGTTTAATGACAAAATGTATGTTGTGACATAGCCACAGACCTCTTTCCTGAGAGAGCTAAACTTTGGAGAAATAAAAGCATGACTATTAGAGAGAAAATGTGCAAACACAAAATGAACTCCACGTGTTAACTGGCCATTGAGAAGACCCTCTGCAGAAGAAAATTGAACAGGATGGTCACCAACAGGCATCTCTGCTTTGTGTTCTGCTAGTGTTGCTTGTCTGGGGGGTGGTTATGTAAATAAAAACAGTGAACTAAAGCCAAAAAAAAAAAAAAAAAGCCCACAAAAAACAACAGAAAAAAAAAAAAACCACCCAAAAAACAGGCCATAAGGCAATGCCAGGCAAAGTTGCTTCTGAAATTCTGACTGCAGCCACTGTAGAACTGCATGTAAGAAATTCAGTTAATTTACAACTTTTAATAAACATGTTTAAATCGAATTTGCTCCCATTACTGTTAATTTAACTTTTAAAGCCTATTACAGAAGATCATATTTGTATTTGATTCTCGAATCAGTGCCCTGCATTTCCCATCCCCGCTTCCATATGTACCAACATTCAGGTACTCTGCTATAAACACTATCTCTCTCCTTTGGGGATAAAGCAGAATAACTGACAGACAGCTTTTCCTCCTCTCAGCCTTTTGTTAGCCAGGTACTAGGAAAAGAGATGTTTAAGACATAACTCTACTTCTGAGGAGTTCATAGTCTTGAGTAGAGACAGATGAAAAATTAGGATGTAATTAACTGGGCTTCCCTTGTGGCTCAGATGGTAAAGTGACTGTCTGCAATGTGGGAGGCCTGGGTTCAATCCCTGGGTTGGGAAGATCCCCTGGAGAAGGAAATAGCAACCCCCTCCAGTACTCTTGCCTGGAAAATCGCATGGACAGAGAGGCCTGGTAGGCTACAGTCCATGGGGTCACAAAGAACCAGACATGACTGAGAGACTTCACTTTCACTTTCAATGTGATCAGTGTATATTTTTATGTTATGAAGTATTGGAACTATTTACTTGTTTTTGACTCTTTGGTTCAAAATCATTTGTAGAAGGGAAGGAGCAAAGAATCTCTATATTTAAAAAAATGGGGACACACACATACACATACCCCTGCCCCACCACCAGATCATAATATGATATTTGGAGAATTTATTTTTAATTTGGGGATCACTACCTTGTTTCTGGTAGATTTGTACTTTCTTCTGCCACTTAGGCTTTTAATCTTTTAGTGTGGAAACTAATTTTAGCTTTTGGTTCACTAATTTGTCTTCTTAATTGTACCCAGCATTATGAAGCCCTGATAGATCTTAAACTCTGTGTAGCAAATATGTTTTTGATTAGTCTTCCTGCCTTTTAACTGTTATAACAGAGCCACCTTGCATCTGAAGTCCAGAACCAGCATTTGTTCATGTTGAGGTGGGACTGGTGATCATCCACAAGTGACATGGCTATCTGAGACTACCTGTTGGTTGGGACGTTGAAGCTGGAGCTCCAGAGAGTGACTCAGCATAATGCCCTCCTGCTTAAAGGTTATGTGCTGTGCCGTGCTCCATCCTGTCTGACTCTTCACAACTCCATGGACTTCAGTCCACCAGGTTCCTCTGTCCATGGGAATTCTCCAGGCCAGAATACTGGAGTGGGTCGCCATGCCCTCCTCCAGGGGATCTTCCCAATTTAGGGATTGAACCCAGGTCTCCCACACTGCAGGTGGAATCTTTACTGTCTGAGCCCCCAGAGAAGCTGGAATATACTGGAGTGGGTAGTCTATTTCTTCTCCGGGGGTTCTTCCTGACCCCACAACAGAACCAGGGTCTTCCTGCATTCCAGGCAGATTCTTTACCAGCTGAGCTACCAGGGAATTCCTTAACAGGTTTTAAAAGAATATTCTTCTTTTAATAAAATACTACAAATAATCCCTCTTGAAAAGCGTATATTATCTCACCCTGAGAAAAATGTTTGACTTGCTTTAGCCACTGTGAATTCTAGTCTTTTAACATAATCAAATATGATTAAGAGATTTAGGCCACAACAGATTACAGCTATCAGAAACTATTTGGCTGCAAATATAATATGAATAAAATAATAAACGCTTGTTATTTTGATTAAACTAATTTATGTAGTTTTTTCTGGAATGAATAATGAAGCATTTGTCTCCCAGATAATTCTGTACTGTAGATAATGTGTTAACTCCCACTTTTGACCTAATAACTCATTCTTTTTTTTAGGCTAGTGAAAATTCCTCACTATCAAATTCTTATCAAGTCTGACAGAATTGGGGTATCCTAAGCCTACATTTCCAAAGAGGACATAACAAAATTTATGGAATATGAGGTACAGAATCTTAGGTTAAAAAATATTTCTGCAGGTCTTACTTATTTACACTGAACTCAAGTTAACTGTCAAATAAGAATACTGATAAAAGTAAGGTAAATTGCTACCACCAAAAAATGTAATCTTAGTCACTGGAAATTTGCTTTATGACTTGAGAACTACAACCAGGGCTCTGTAACAACTTTGAAGGGTGGGGTGCGGAGGGACGTGGGAGGGGGAGTCAGGAGGGAGGGGACATATGTACACCTGTGGCTGATTCATGTTGATGTATGGCAGAAACCAACACAATACTGTAAAGCAATTATCCTTCAACTAAAATAAATTTTAAAAAATGTAATTTTTAGTATGTAGCTGAATGGAGTCCTATTTTATCAGTAATATTCAGAAACCTTATTTTAATAGGATTTCCTTCTAAAAAGGAGCTTGGAACAGAGTGGGTGGGTCTGTTTCAGTTCAGTTCAGTTCAGTTTCTCAGTCATGTCCAGCTCTTTGCGATCCCACGGACTGCAGCACGCCAGGCTTCCCTGTCCATCGCCAACTCCCATAGCTTACTCAAACTCACGTCCATCCATCGAGTCAATGATGCCATCCAACCATCTCATCCTCTGTCATCCCCTTCTCCTCCTGCCTTCAATCTTTCCCAGCAACAGGGTCTTTTCAGATGAGTCAGTTCTTCGCATCAGGTGACCAAAGTATTGGAATTTCAGCTTCAGCATCAGGTCTGTTTCAAATATTCTAATTAGAAATCTTTCAGAAAACAGCAATTATAATTTTTTGCTTTCTTGATTTTCTTTAAAAGGAAGTAAAGCATTAAGTTCAGTATAGGTTATTCTAGTAGGCTTTGTGGCATAGATCCCCTGAATAATTCATTGTGAGATTCCAGTATCTGCCACGTGTCAGAAATTAAATTGCTATTAACTGACAACTAAATTTGATACTCTTAAAGTGCACAGGTCATACATAAACCAGTCCAATCATTGAAGGATCGCTGCTCTTACATACTGTATACAATTGTAGGACTGCCCATTTTACAGGATTTTTTGGGGAAGCAATATCTGAAAAAATGCCTGTGAATCCTAAAAAATGCATGCCAACTTAAAATTTGTTTTTAGGTATTGATATTTCTTGCTAACTTGAAAGCCTTCTGGAAAAAAAAAAAGAGAAAAAAAAATCTTTCCTGATGAAAAAAAAAAGAAAACCTTCTTTACCATATATGGAACCAAAAATGTAATGTAGCCATGGTTAAGAAAAATCACTCCGTGATTAAATTTTACTGAGTATGAACAAATTTTTTCTTGATGTAGACTCAGTTGTACATTTTTACTCAAGTGGATAAATAAATGCTTAGATATAATTTATTTGTTTTTGGAAAGAAAAATTCAACATACCTTAAACTGATTTTCTGTTTATTTTTAACATGACTATTTAAAAATTCATCTTAATGGAAGACTTGGAAAAGGTAGCTTTTACTTGGGTTGACATTAATCAAAGAATGCAGTTGATAGAGTGGCTACCATTTACCAAATGACTGCTATGTGCTAGGCATTATTCTTTACTGTCTTACATTTATCAACTGTAATCCTTACAGTAACACCACAGGATAGATACTAGCTTCATTTCACTGGTGATGAAAGAGAAGCTTAATTAAAGTGACTTGCCAAGTTTTTAGTAACCGGCTTATGTGCTCAGCAGGTATTTGAGAACCTACTCTGTGTTGGCCCTGTCACTGTGCGGAGACTGAGAATGCAGCTGTGAATGAGAAAGACAAGATCTCCATTCTAAAGAAGTTTACACCCAAGTGGTAAGATCAGGATTTTAAAATAGCAGCGTCAGATTCTGAAGTTCTTCTTCTTAGCTTCCATATTGCCTCCCACTAAGGATACTACAGAAGAGATGGAGAAGTGGTTTTTAGTGCCACTTAAAGTGGGTGGGGATGGGAATTGCATACTGAAATGTTATAGGAAAGAAATATTGGCATACGAGTGTCAAGAAATATTGGAGAAAACACCCTAGGGCCTAGCTGTGTGGTGGGGAATGGTAAGCCTGTGCAACATGACAGACTTGTTTTCTGTAGACACGCTGTAGATAGTGTACATTGCAATAGCAGTGACGTACTTGCTGAGATGGCCTTAAGGATCATCTCAGTGCATGGCTCTGCACTGCCCGACGTGGTAGCCATCACCTACTTATGGCTTTCAGGTCCCTGAAATGTGGCTAGTGCAACTAAGGAACTGAATGTTAAGATTAAAAAAATTTTTTTAAATTAAAAACTGAAACTTGATCCAGTTACTAGATCTTTTAAGCATGTCTGGAACAACATGGGTATGTGAATCTATTTTTTTTTTTCTGCCTATATTTTAAATAAATTATATACAGATCAAGTATTTGTGATGAAAATACAGCATATGAATTGAGATGTGCTATAAAATACACACTGGATTTTGAAAACACAATAAAAAAGAATATAAAATACCCATTAATTATTTAGAAAATAGTTACATGCTGAAATGATATTTCAGATATGCTAGGTTAAATCAAGTATTAAAATTAGTTTCAACTGTTTATTTTTTACTTTTTAAAAAATATACCTACTAAGAAATTTTAAATTACATACATGGATTGCATTCTATTTGTACTGGAGAATGCTGGTATAATCAAAGGAGGCCTGGTGAAGAGTCTGGTCCATATATTACCTTTTATTTCTGGCATCAGAACATTTTCTTAGTATACATCATTATCCTTTTATCTAAAGTTATGTATTGCTCATCGTTCTTTCTAAGAATGAATGCTGTGAAAGTGTGAATTGGAAAGTGTTAGTTACTCAGTTGTGTCTGACTCTTTGCAACCCCACGGACTGTAGCCTACCAGGCTCCTCTGTCCATGGGATTCTCCAGGCAAGAATACTGCAGCAGTTGCCATGCCCTTCTCCAGGGGATCTTCCCAACCCAGAAATCGAACCCTGGTCTCCTGCATTATAGGCGGATTCTTTACTGAGCTACCAGAGAAGCCCATTGTTCTTTCTAAAAATGAATGTTAAGAATCATGTTAATAACTGTGTCAACATTTCTTTCCAGAGTAGAAATATAAAATTATTTACACATGCACTTATGTGAACTGTCTGTATACAAGTGTATATAACACATTTATTTCCAGAATATTTCCCGTAATAAGTTTTTGAAAACAGAAAGTAAACATAAGTATTCTGTGGAACTATATTCAAGGATTGACAGACTTGGGGGTGAAACACTTTATTATATATTATACAATATTTATTTTTAGGACAAAAGCAAATGTTATAAAAAGTATAAAAATAGACAAAAAAAGATACAAACACAATATATTTTGGTCAGAATTTTAGATGTGTTTTTTTTTCTTCTCTCTCCCCTTTACTTCAAAAGTTATAAATACTTTGGAAGCAGCATGCATTGTTGCACTTTTGATTTTTTGTTGTACAGTTAATGAACTTGAAAGTCTGGATGACTGGGGATGATCTATTTGGCCTTCCCATTCTTTCATTTCTTCTTCTTTGATTATTAAAGGTTTTCCTAGAGTTTGGCCAACAAGGTTACAGACTTCTTGAGCTTTGCGCCATGCGTTTTCTACAGCAGCAAGGCAGGCTTGTCGTCTTAGGAATTAAATGCAGAGATTATCAGTAAGACATTGAACAAACTGTAGGATGGAACAGTTTTGTTTAATTAGTTGATAATTCACTTAAGGATGTGCTTAACTTACCGAAGGTTCTCAACAGAACCTGGCATGTGATAGAACTGGGGTTGGCTGATGACAACCGAGCTATCTAGCTTTTCAACAAGAAAGTTACAGATATTTTGCATTTTTCCGAATTCAGTAAATGTAATGCAGACCTGTAAATGAAATAACAGTTGAAATTACTTTTCATGTTTGATGCATGATTTCAAATTTTTTTCTAAATGTGAGTTAAAAAAAGTAAAGACAGATTACAGTGAAGTCATTTTATAGGACATAACAGATAAGAAAGACCCACTTGGTACTTAAAACCAAATTTTGTTACTGAATTTATTTTTGCTTATGAATTTTGTAATTTGTTTAATGTTGACTTGAACATTTTAAACTTCATTTAAAATCAGTCAGGGACTTTTTATGAAACAGAATTGGGGGGTTTCCCCTTCAATTTTATTATTTGGCTAAATTCTTAGCCTGATAAATGTTTCGTGACTCTTTAGACATCTCTTTAGATGTTAGCCAGCTTCCTGATTAGCGGTAATTACTTCATGCTTCACTGCTGTCAGTGAGGTATGCTTCTTTATCCAATAGTTATTTTCAGATCTATATGCAAAAGCTCATCTAATTCATTATGCCATCTGCCTTCAACTGTGTGGAAGCAGTTCTTATATATCCAGCAATACTTCAAAACTGTAGTCTTAAAACATTCTATGGAAGCAAACTAAACCTTTTTCCTAAGGAAACTTTACACAAGCTCAATATGTAAAACAATAAAGTACAGGTACTGAAGCACTTTATATAAATTATGTAAAACAATAACATACAGGCTGGAGTAGCAAAGAGTCATCTTATACAATATAGAACAGTTGTCTTTCATCATTAATGTTATCCATGGAAGACTGATGTTCTGTCTGGTTTCAATACTTACTTTGGATTAATTTGCTCTCTTTTCTAGTTTCTTAAGGCAGAAGCGTCTTTATTTCAGAGTTTTCTTCTTTTTACTATATGCATTCAATGCTAAAATTTCTCTCTAAGCCCTGCTTTTGCTGCATGTCATAGTTTTTGATAGATTGTATTTTCATTTTCATTTAGTTCTAAATATTTTAAAATTTCTCTTGGGATTTCTTCATTGATCCACATGTCATTTAGAATTGTGTTGTTTAATCTCCACATATTTGGGGATTTTTCAATTATGTTTCTGTTACTTATTTCTAGTTTAATTCCATTGTGATCAGAGAGCAGACATCATATTATCTATACTTTTAAATTTGTTAAGGGATAAGGTTTGGCCTAGAATGTATTTTAGGGGGGAGGGGAGCAGAGAAAGGTTTACTGCAGAGCCAAGTATTGAGAATGGGTGGCTTGTTCTTGAAAGACCCAAACTCCAAATGTGTGCTATCTTGGTGAATGTTCCATGAGAGCTTGAGAAGAATTCTGTTTTGGGGGAAGTAATTTATAGATTTCCATTTTTTTTTATTTTTTAGTCACTAAGTTGTGTCTGACTCTTTGTGAACACATGGCTCCTCTGTCCATGGGATTTTCTACACAACTACTGGAGTGGGTTGCCATTTCCTTCTCCAAGAGATCTTCTTGACCTAGGGATCGATGGAACCCATGTCTCCTGCTTGGCAGATAGATCTTTACCACTGAACTACCTGAGAAGGCCTGTAGATGTCCATTATATCCAGTCAATTGATGGTATTGTTGAATTTAATTAGATTTTATGCCTGCGGAATCTGCCTCTTCTTTTTAAAGTGACTTTCCTTTTAAAAAAAAATTATTTATTTGGCTGCATCAGGTCTTAGTTGCTGCACGCAGGGTCTTCATTGCATCATGTGGAATTTTTTGTGTGGTGTATAGTCTGTCTAGTTGTGGCCCACAGGCTTAGTTGCTCCATAGCATGTGGGATCTTAGTTCCCTGACCAGGGACTGAACCCATGTCCCCTGCATGGCCAGGGAGACTCTTAACCACTGGACCACCAGGGAAGTCCCTGAATCTGTCCCTTTTTGATAAAGGAAGTTGGAGACTCCAACTATGATAGTGGACTCATCTATTTCTCCTAGAGGTTCTATTAGTTTTTGCCTGATGTAGTTTGACACTCAGGAGAATGCATATTAAGGACTGTTATTATTTTTTGGCTGTGCCACTATGTGGCATGTGGGATCTTAGTTCCCTGAACAGGAATCAAACCTGCGCCCTCTGCCCTGGAAGCACAGAGTCTTAACCACTGGACCACCACGGAAGTCCCAATGGATTGTTATGTTTCTTGGAAAACTGCCCTGTATCATTACATGATACCCTTCTGTATCCTAGATAACTCCCTATTATGAAGTCTGCTCTGTCTACAATTACAATAGTGACTCTTGCTTTCTTTTTATTAGTGTTAGCATCATTAATTTTCTCCATGGATTTAATCTATATATGTCTTTATATTTAAAACAGATTTCTCATAGATAACATATAGTTGGGTGGTGTTTTTTGATCAACTGTGACAATCTGTCTTTTAATTGCTGCATTTAGACCACTGATGTTCAAAGCATTACTGATATAGCTGGATTAATATCCACCATATTCTTTACTGTTTTCTATTTGTTTCCCTTGTTCTTTTTTCTGTCTTCTGCATTTTGTGATTTTTAACTGAGCATTTCATGGTTCCTTTTTTCTTCTCCTTTCTTAGCATATCAGTTGTATTTTTCAAGCTTTTATCAGTGGTTTCCCTAAAGTACATATTTACCACTAATCCAAGTCCAGTTTAAATAACACTATACCACTTCATGGGTTGTATAATAATATAATAACCTTATAATAACAAAATAATCCTAAGTATTTCACCCCATCTCTTGTATCATCACTGTCATTCCTCTCACTTACACATCAGCATGTGTGCGTGCTAAGTCGCTTCAGTTGCGTCTGACTCTTTATGACCCCATGGACCAAGGCCTGCCAGGCTCCTCTGTCTGTGGTATTCTCCAGGCAAAAATAATGGAGTGGGTTGCCATGCCTTCCTCCAGGGTATCTTCCTGATCTAGGGATCAAACCTGCATCTCTTATGTCTTCTGCATTGGCAGGCGGGTTCTTTATCACTAGCACCACCTAAGAAGCCCATACATATACCATATGTATATGTACTATACATATACTATGTATATTACCATATTACCATATGTAAGTATATATATAAGTAATAGGCATGAGCATACATAATTGAATGTGTGTGTGTGTAAGTCGCTTCACTTGTGTCCGACTCTCTGCGATGCTATGGACTGTAGCCTGCCAGACTCCTCTGTCCACATTCTAGGCAAGAATACTGGAGTGGCTTGCCATGCTCTCCTCCAGGGGATCTTCCTGACCCAGGGATCGAACCTGTGTCTCTTATGTCTCCTGCATTGGCAGGCAGGTTCTTTACTGAGCCATTGGGGAAGCCCCTTACATTATCTGTATTTAATGTGATTATTCATATGGTTATATTTAAACTTTTGATCTTGCTACTGATTATCTATTTGTCTCATATTTTCTTCATTCCCCTCTCCCCATTTCTGCCTTTTTTGGAGGAGATTGACTATTTTTTTTAAAATTCTATTTAATATCCTTCATTGGTTTCTTTACTGTAACTTGTTACCTTAGTGTCTGCTTTGGAGTTTACAGTATATACATGTTTGATTTATCGCAATCTACCTTCAGGAGATACACCATTTCACAGAGAATAAACTTTAAATATTATATTTCTCCCTTCATGCTACTGCTGTTATATGTTTTACTTTTACATATGTTATAACCCCTAAAGTTCATCATTATCATTTTTGTTTAAACAATTATTTTTATATAGGTGTAAAGTTATAGAGATATAAGAAAAATATCATATCTACCTAGGTAGTTACCATTTTCAATGTTCTTCATTCCTCTGTGTAGATTCCTATTCCTTTCTAGTACCATTCTCTTCCACCTACCCACCTTCCATTTAACATTCCTTGGATTGAAGGTCTATGGTAATGAATTCTTTCACCTTTCTGAAAAAGTCTATAATTGGCCTTTGATTTTGAACAATATTTTTGCTGAACATTGGGGAAATATAAGACAGGAGAAATATGACTTAAATGCATAAATCAAATATAAATATGATTTATACATTGGAGAAGGAAATGGCAACTCCAGTATTCTTGCCTAGAGAATCCCAAGGACAGAGGAGCCTGGCGGGCTACAGTCCATGGGGTCGCAAGAGTCGGACACGGACACGACTTAGCAACTAAAACCACAAACCATGTATAAAATATTTCACAACAAAAATGAGGAGTTGAAAAAAGATTAGAGGAGATAATGTATGGAAAACACCTGAAACATGGAAATGTGCAAGGAAAAGGAGAGGGAAAACTGATTATACTACTTTTCCTATTTAATAGACTTTTATTGAATGCTTATTGTGTCCCAGGCAATAAAATCTCTCCAACACAGAAACTGTAACAAGAAAACATGAGAAGTGGAAAGACAGATAAAGGAATTGCAAAGCCAAGGTGTTACTTCAACATTTCCCAGGTGAAGCCCTAAAATCATCATCGTTGTTGTTGTTTAGTCACTAAGTCATGTCCGGACTCTCTGCAACCCCGTGGACTGTAGTCTGTCAGGCTACTCTGTCCATTGGATTTCCCAGGCAAGAATACTGGAGTGGGTTGCCATTTCCTTCTCCAGGGGATCTTCCTGAGTCAGGAATTGAACCTGAGGTGCCTACGACGTCTCCTGCATTGCAGGTGGATTATTGCTGAGCCAACAGGGAAACCCAAAATCATTGTAAGTATTTTTAAAATTCCTTTAGATAGTTAAATTTTAAGTGAAAAAATTACAAATTTATTCAAGTAAATATAAGGACAACAGTGTATTATGATAATTACTAACTCAAGAGATAAGAAGCCAGGATTCTAAATTCCATTCTAATTCTTGTAATATGATCTTTAAAAAGTCTGAGCCTAAGCTATCTTAGTCTAAAGCCACACCCTTAAATCTAGGAAAAATAATATATTATCTGCCTGGAGGTAGGACTAGGTGATTTCTTGAGGTATTTTCCATCTCTAAAGGCAAAGATTCTCTGATTGGATTAACAAGATTCCATTCTAATCCAACTCTTGTTTGTTTCCTGTGGCAAGGAAGCAGTATGACTAAGCACATACTCCAAGAAGTTTGTAATCAAAAAGAAACAGCAGTCTTCTAACCTAGCTGTAACTACTTATAACATACTCTGACTTCATAAAGTCCTGATCATAAAATCTTTGAAGGTAAGTAAAAAGCTCAACAGTTGTAGGAACTAAATATTTTCATTAACTGTGTGTAAAAAAATAAACAATTTTTTCAATTTGTGCAAAGGTTGAGTAGTTTTTATTTTTAAATAAATTTTAACACAAAATAAAATTGTCTTGTGAAACAAAAGAATGTTGAAGTCTTTCAATCCTTTATGCTATGACTATTAATTTGCTATTTATTTGAGGAGAAGAAATTTTTCCTCTATAGTGTTTCCTCCTGTTGACTACATGATAACATTACTAAAATTTTATTCAGGTGGCAATTAAATGCTACTTCCCTCTTGCTATTTTTATTCCATTTCAAAACAATTTCTCTTAAATCTCACTCATATATATAAAACCAAAAATGATTTTGAGAAAAATGATCTTTAATCAACACCATGAGAAGTATTTCTCCTGTACTTGACTTTCAAGAATAAAATTAAATGCAAATTGTCCCCACAAAGTCATGCTGTTTCCAATTATTTCTGAAGATAATACATACCTCTGCTTCCATGTGATAAGCATTTTCTAGCCTTTTAAAATCTTTTGTCACAGTTACATTTTCTGACTGAAACAGAAAGTACAAGAATATGATTAATAAATGTTTGGCTACTAAATGCAATTACTCTAAAACATAAAGTATAAACCTGTACTTATTAAAATCAGAATAACAAAATATGTGAAAAGAACTGGCTTTAAACCTTTCCTAAAAAAAATATAAATTCAGAAACCTACAAATATTTGCTGATATTTCATCATAATTGTCATTCCACTTGTAATTTTTACATTAGCTAGTTCAAAAAGTATGAACTTAGGGTGATATATATATGAAGCATTATTTGTACCTAAAACATTCTGAATGTTGTAGGGATGTTTATAAAATGTTTAACTCACAAATAATACTAATTTACTGAACACATATAGTATTGAAACTTTGGGCAAGTTACTCAACTGTTTGAGACACAGTTTCCACACTTACAAAATTGTGTTACACTGCATGTGAGGTAGTAGGTAGATGGGCCCCAGGCTGAGCCACTGGAGTTTGTCAGGCTGAGCAATTGGAGCTTGTCTCTCCCTCCCCCAAAATTTCAGGGGAAAAGATAATGGCAGGAGCAGAGAGGAACTAAGCCCTGCTGGAGTAAAAAGATGACCACATCTTTCATTCTTCAGGAAAAAGAGACCTCCCTGACTGTACGTGTGCAGAAAAGTTCCTAGGGGGTCAAAAAGGAAGGGGGTGCTAACCCATAATATGTTTTGCCAACCCCTCAGAGACCCTTGTGTTGGAATCATCTTGGCCAAAAGATTCATGCGCACATTCGTCAGGGCCCTGAGTCAGATCAGATGTGGGCAACAAGCAAGATAATTGGTTAGAGGAAAACAAAGACATGGAAGAAGGCCCCTATTTTAGCAATTCAGACCACACCTTTAGCAAAGATGCCCTAACTCTTCTCTGAGTGTGTACCTCTGCTTTGCTTCTGTCCTAAATAAACTGCTTTTCTTTGTGCTCTTTCACACGTATGATGCTTCTAATAATCTCTGCCTGTTTTACAACCTTGGTCTCTTAGTAAAATTCTTTTTTCAAAGGGGTCAAGGGCCAGGGTTCTGCCTCTAGCCCCTAGTGGTCTAGTGGTTAGGATCCCTGTTTTCACCCAGCCAGCCTAGGTTTGATTCCCAGGCAGGAAACTAAGATCTTGCTTCAAGCTGCCACTCACTGCTATTACCTCCGAGATCACATGGAATTGACTTGAGGATTTAATGAAAAGTTGTGAATAAAATGCTTGACAGAGAAGGCACTCGGCAAACAGAGATGCAATATCATTATGATGTAAACATTTCCTGAAATACTGGACCTAAACCAGCCTGTTCTTAGAAAAGTAACATTAATGCTTTTTGATTCTCTGGGTAAGTACAGGGTATATAATTCTGATAAAAAAGTTGAACTTCTTATTTATGTTTCAAAGGGTTTTAAAATTTAGTGAAATGAATTCTTGACCTACTCCCACTCTTGGGGGTAGGCAGAACTTATATTTTATAAATGTTTGTATCTTTAAAAATACATGCTAAATAAAGATGATGATGCTCAATCACTTAGTTATGTTATTTGGTAAAGGATTTAGATGCACATGAATTTTAAGATATACACTAACTTCAAGCCATTTACAGACCTAGAAAATTCTAAAAAGCTTTAACCTGAAAATCAGAACTTAAGTTCCAATTATAGCTCTGGTGTCAGTTTCAATGAAAATATTACTTCATTTTTGTGATATTATCATCTTATGGTAATAATTATTCACTGTAGAAAATTACAGTATTGATAAATATAAACTAAACCAATGCTGTATACATTGCTTAAAGTTGAAAACATGAAACTTGATACATGAAACATTTGTCATTTAGTATTCTTTTATGACATGTAAACATATCTTCTATTTTCTTAGATGTCTTTTTTCAGTTTTCCCCCACTTCACTTGATAAATATATATAAGACTTCTGACGGAAAAATTATTAGAGAAATAATTTTAGGAAAGATAGCAGAAAAGAAAGTATCTTTTATTGTTTCACTTAACATTATAGTTTTTATAAAAATAATATACACTAATTAATGAATAATACTAGAGAAAGAATAGTCTCCAAACCCATGTTAATATTTCAGTAAACATTTAATTAAATCATCTATCCATGCACAGAAAAATTTGTAGATGTATAGAATTTTTTATAAATGAAATTATCCTCTATATGCTGTTCTGTAACCTTTTAATCATTTCTAGTTTAGAAAAATTTAAAATCTACAGAAAAGTTGCCAAGATAGTATAGAGTTCCATATTCCTCAGTTTCAGGTTTTTCTGATGTTATCATTTTTTTATTCTATGGTACATATCAGTTCAGTTCAGTCGCTCAGTCTTGTCCAACTCTTTGTGACATATACACATATATCCACAATTGTTTCTGTATCTATCCATCTGATATATACTAAGCTAAACATGAGTTCATACTGATGTTTCTAACTCTCATTAAGAACCACAGAGTTCATTCTAACTTTCCTTTCTTATCTATAATTTCCTCTACAGTAGTCAGAAACCTGATTTCCCTCATCCACCAACCACCTATTTTTCAAGCCTACTATACATATAAAGCAGTTACAGAACTGTAAACCTTGTAAAAACATTTACTAACTAGAGTACAGAGTTTATGTATCTTTCATCTTTATCATTAGTTGCTAGTAAAATATAATTTTCCAAACTTACTTAGGATACTCTGCTCACCTTCTGTCCCCATGTTCAGTGCAATTACGTCATTCATTTGTAACAGAGTTAGATTCATTTGTCACAGTCTGGGTTCTGTCCTGGAATTGATCTGTGGTTTTTTTTTTTAATTTGTATAATTAGTGTCCCCTTTTTGTGATTTACAGTTTTATGGGTTTGACAAGCGTATTCACCACCCCAGTACCACACAGAATAATTTTTTCCCCTTGAAAAGTTTCTCTGTGCACCTCCTTTATAGTTAACCACTTTGCCATCAAACCACCTGTCCACCAATTTATGTCCCTATAGTTTTCCCTTTTCCAGAATGTCACATGAATGGATCACAGAATGTAAACCTTTTGAATCTGTTTTTTTAGCTTATAATATTTAAGATTTGCTCATGTTATTCTGTGAATAGCTTGCACCTCTTTATTGCTGAGTAATTTTCCAATGCATGGATGTAACAGTTATCCATTCCGCTGTTGAAAACATCTTGGCTGTTCCAAGTTTTAAAGTTTTAGTGAGTTATGAATAAACCTGCTATAAATATTCTTGTGCAAATTTATATGTGAACGTAAGTCTTTGATTCTCTTGTGGGTTAATGGTTCCTATAGTAAGTCTAACTTTGTAAGAAGCTGTAAGACTGCCTTTCAAAGTGGCCAAACCACTTTGCAGTCTCACCAGCAATGAATGAAAATTTCTGTTGTTCCACATCTTTGCCAGCATTTGCTATCATCAATGATATTGGATTTTAGTCAATCTAATACATGCATAATGGTATCAAATTGTGGTTTTAATTTGCATTTCTTTGATGACAAATGATGTGGAGGATCTCTTCATGTGTTTACTTGTCATCTGTATATATTCTTTGGTGAAGTATATGGTCAGGTATTTTGTGCTTTTAATTGAGCTGTTTTCTTATTATTGAATCAACCATAAAATCAAATAAAGCAGTAATTTTTATTTTTAAGGGCACTTGAGTTAGATTCTTGCACATCCAGTAAGGGAAAGATAGACTTTAATAAATGGTTTCAATAGATATTTTCTTCTAAATGGGTAAGTACAGCAACTTACCCATTTAGGAGAAAACAAAACCTTTTTCCTTATACCAAAATAAATTCCAAATGTAGTAAATATTTAATGTACTATAAAGGGTCCCTAAAAAGTCCAGGAAATATTAGTTAATAGTTATATAGCTTCAGGCTTTCGAAGGACCCAATAAGCATTACACCAAAGTCAGAAAACTTTTTTTTTTTTGCGGGAGAAATGTTTATTTGAAGTGAAAAACAATAAAAAAAAAATAGTACTTTAACCAACATATGAAGCAGAACAAGAAAACAATAAAAACAGATTACATTAGTCCTTACAAATTTGGGGATTTAAAAAACTCTTATCATTTAGCTTTAATCTCCTTATGAGAAGCTTTCCTTATGAAGAAAATAAAACTTCGAAGAGTTTAAGTGATTTACTAGAAGACTCAAAAATATCATGAAAAATTTTACTATTAAGAGAATTTAAATAAATCTTTAAAATTTTTAATGTTTAATACTGTAAACAGGTTACATGGCAAATAAGAAATTGGGAAAATTTTTGCAATATATGAGAGATAGTTATTGATAATCTTAATTTTTAAAGTTCTCTAAATCTCTAAAGTTAAAGTTCTCTTAATTTTTAAAGTTTAAAGAAAAGATAACAGAAAAATAGGAACAGTAATAGGGAATGTTTAATAAGTGTTTTATTTAAAATGCAGTGATCAGGAATGTTTAATAAGTATTTTATGGTTGAATGAGTAAATATTTCTTGTAACTTTAAAACATTTTTCCATGAAAACACTCAAAATGAGGTCATGCCATCACAGGTGAAACTATATATAACCATAAAATTATATATGATCTATATGATAGCTGAATAGTTTATTAAAAACCATTTTCTAAGTACACATTATGTGAGGAGTACAAAACATAACCCACCAATACAAAGCAAACAAGAGACAAAATGATCTCCACTCTGGGGAGGTTTAGAATATGGAGGAGAGACAAGGAAAGCAGTAATTATAATATAAAGTGATACATTTTATTAAGGGTGGTGAATGGAGTATGGTATGCAGGGAGCAGTGTAGGAAAAAAGTGCTCAAGAAGTGAACTTGCGCTGGTTTTTAAAGGAAAAAAAAAGGGAAGTCAGTCTATGAGGGGAGGAGATGACAGGAAATGACAGAGTTAAGCTCCATCTATTAAGTGAAAGAGTTTGGAATATGAGGGGCCTTTTAATCAGGGGAGTGATGTTTATAAACACAGATTCTAAAGTTTAAAATGAATAAAGATTTTGTGAAGACCCATTAAATTCACCCAAAATAGTAATATAAATGATTTTATTTGCATTTTCTACTGAACAAATTATTTACCACTGCTTTCCTCCATCAGCAGAGATAATCTGGAGATTACTGACCTTTGCATATCTTGAACACTAAGTCTTTAATGTACTTACTTTAAGTTGGATGTCGTGACTGATCCTGTTTTACATATTAGAAGTTGCAGCTATGTGAGCTTCGTATACATTTAAGCAAAAAACTTAAGAATTAGTTATATTATTCAAATATGTCTGCAGCACGGGCAGCAGTTTTGGGGAGAAAATATATTTCTATATATTAAATTCATTTTATTCACATAATTTATAATTAGCAGATCTTTCTAAACTGTAAAATCATTTAGAGGCATCTCTTCAAAATGACTTTTAAAATACATCTATGTTTATAAATGCAATCTATGTTTATAAGTACAAATAAATCTTCTCCTTAAAATAAAGACTTGCTTTTTGAGGGTGTGTCATTTCTAACAAGAGCACTTTTAAGAACTCAGTGTTGGGGGGGACACAAATCACAGCTCTGGCCTTCAGGCTACTCTGTAATAAGAGGGATCTGAGACAGCCTATGAAGTCTGTGCTTTCTAATTCTCTTTCATTCTGATTATCTGGAGCCTAGGATAGTTGAAAGAAACCTAGATTTTGGTTTTGAGAATACAGGAGTTCAAACATAACCCTGGGTGTTCAGAGCATTATTTAACTTCCTTAAATCTGGAAAGTGGGGCTATTAAAACCTGCTTAACAGGGGTGTTGTACGAATTAAAGAAGACTCATTCTTTTTTTTTTTTAAAGTGGGCTTAGGGCAAGATTTATTTAGAGATTTGTTTCAGGATCATCTCTGTTAAGAAGAAGTATTTCACATATGTGGCATGTACAATATACTTGCTTTTCTTTTTTAAGCTAAAACTAAACAATTCGGAGAAAATTTTGAGTCTTTATAAAACGAAAATGGGTACAATATTCCCCCTATCCCGCCCCAGCCCACATTACTTTTTGCGAAAAATACCGAAAGAATCATTTCATGTAAAGCTTTCCCAGGCTGGGAGGAGGGGTGCAGAATAAAAAACAAAAAATGATTCAGGGTCTAGCACACTACTTATGCAAGCATTTACATCTTATTGTTTCAAGTTTAACAGTTCGTCATTTCAAGGTTAAAAACAAATTACTGCAACAAGTGATACCAAATAAAACCCCACTCAATTTTAATTCTTTTGTTTTACAAGTCACTGCAGCTGATAATTACTTTCCCCTAAAAGGATGGGGTGGGAAAGACTGAAGGCGGGGGGAGACCGGGACGACAGAGGATGAGATGATTGGATGGCATCACAGACTCGACGGACAGGAGTTTGAGTAAACTCCGGGAATTGGTGATGGACAGGCCTGGCGTGCTGCGATTCATGGGGTTGCAGAGTCGGACACGACTGAGCGACTGAACTGAAGTGAGGAGGATGGGCCAGAGATACACTCGGCCAGATCCTCGCGGCCCCTCACGCGGCCGAAGACTCAAAGGTGTCCCAGACACTCAAAACCCTCCCCGCCCCTACCCTCCGCCGCCGGCTTTTCGCGGTCGGGCTGGAAGCTCCTGGCCGGCGGAGCGCTCACCTGCACGCCCTGTAGCCGGAGGCTCTGCGTGATGTAGTCCAGGCGGCGGCAAACGCTCTTCTTGGCCTCGGCCGCCGCCCCCTTGGTGCTGCTCACTCGCACGACCACCTGCGCCCGGTCAGGGCTCGCTGACACCTCCGCGGTGCCGCTGACATGCACCTCGCGGGTGGGAGTTTGGGCCGGCGCTGAGGAGAGAGGGCGGCGGAGGCCCGGCAGCGTCTCTCCGCCCGAGAGCAGATAGTTCTCTCGGCCCCGGTCAGCCCAGGGAAGCAGTTCCACGAACACCCGCGACTGAGGGGTCTGCTGCAAAGACATAGCGATGGCAGCTTGGTTGTCCGTAGCAACTCAGAGCCGACGGCGGCCGAAGGGGTCCAAGCGCCTCAAGGCTGGCGCGGCGCGACGCGGCGCAAAGGTTGTCGGGATGGGTTTGGCGGTCGAGGAGCCGCTGTGGAGGACGCGAGTTACGCTTTGTGGGGGATTTTGCCTCGTCTCCGTTACGAGTTGTTGACTGAGCGCGGCGCTATGGTTTTTAACTTGCTTACCTTGTGGTCTTGGAAAACCTGAGGGAGGTTTTTATGCGGCCACCTTCTCAGTGAGCTCCCCTTTCCACGCCGTCCGTCTGCCTCGGCCGGCGACGCGCCGTGCGTACCTCTGGTTTCCTCAGAGGCCGGAATGGCTCATTTTATCCTCATCTGCTGCGGCTCTGCGATTGTCCCAACTTTGTCTTTACTTTTGTCTGACTCTGCTAGTCCACTTGCGCAGTGGACCCCACGGCACCGTAGAGCGCCAGAGATTTGTGTTGGATTGAACTTACCAGTTTGATCTTGGAAGTTTATGATTCCTCGAATCTCAGTTTCATCACCTCTAAAGCCGTGTTGATAATACATTCCACATTTGCAGTGTGATCATAAAGTAATTGCCATATAGAAAGCAGAAAATAATGGATAATGATAATAGCTAAAGCTTTGGCGTGCTTTTCAAATGTCTCGAATTTTCTCAAATTCCTGGAATGGTTCTGGCCTTGAATAAGGACAAGAGAAACTCAAGTGGTATCAAAGCACATTCAACAAGGACATGGCAGAGCCTTACACTGCTTAGTTCTTATCTTTACCCTTTGCTTGAAAAAATATCACAATCTTTAACCCAGTGACCCACATTAGTAGATTTTCTTCCAACAATAAGTAATGATGTATAAAAATAGCCCTCCTGTCCCAGAGGAAAAAGATTTTTTTTTTGATAACTTTTTTTTTTTTTTAATTTAAGAAAGGACAACTGTTCTCTTGAAAGGAGCCTGAAAAAGCCAACCGACAATCCTCAGGTAGTTTCTTCTCTATCATTTTTCTTTTATTTTTGATGAGTAAGATGATTCAACTAAATCAGACAGTACCCACATCCTCTTCATTGGTTCATGGATAGTTTTGTGTATATTTATTTCGATGTTTGTTGTTAGATAGAAGCAATTATATGTTAGTATTTTAATTTTAAAAACCTTTCCACTGTATTTTTAAAAATAATTTGTCACCAAAAATAATGTTTCGTGAATCTTGCGGAGAATTCTTTTCGTTTAATGATAAATGTGGAAAAATATAACCTTCAAGGTGAACCACTGAATGAATGTACATCATAGGTAAAAAGCAATAGGAGTTTTAAGTGCATATAAATATTTAGGGTATGCCAAAAGTAACTTTCAAATAACTTGGAAAATGAGTAAGTGGTATAGGGATAATTCGTTGGCTATGTGAAAGAAGTATTGATCTGTATCTTAACATGCACTAAAAATAAAATTCAGATGAGACATAAAATAGAAGAGAGAAAGGGTAAATATAAATATAGGAATGAGAAGGACTTTCTAGGCATGATTTCAAATGCAGGAACCATAAGGAAAGGTCTGAAAAATTTGATTACACTAAAATAATGTCAGTATGTGAAACAAAATAGGTGAGGGGTAAATTGGGAAAAAATATTTGTATAAAAAGCTAATAGTCTTAATGTTTAGTGAGCTCTTACCAGAAAAAAATGAAAGAAAAATGAATAATTTCACAGAGGTAAACCTTGGATCATTCATAACTGTCATAATAAAATCCCATGGAGCGGGTGGCTTAGAAATTTCTTTTCTCTGGAGGCTGAGAAGTCCAAGATGAAGGCTTGGTGCCTTTTTGTTTTGCAGACAACCTTCTCACTGTGACCTCACATGACCTTTCTTATGTGCACAAGGATCCCTGATATTTCTCTTTTTATAAGATCTCCATTTCTGAAATCCCCTGGAGAAGGGAATGGCAACCCACTCCAGTATTCTTGCCTGGAGAATTCATGGACAGAGAAGCCTAACGGGCTACAGTCTATGGGGTCACAAAGAGTCTGACGCATATGAGCAAGTATTGGATTAGAGCTCTAACCTCATTTAACCTCAGTCTCCTCTTTAAAGTCTGTATCTCTAAATACAATAATATTGGGGGTTGGCTGTTCAACCTATGAATTTGGGTGGTGAGGGGACACAATACGGTCCATAACACAAGCCAGTAGAGCAGAAATATCAGTAGTCTATAAAATGAGGGGAAAAAAAGTTATCTTAGTAAAAGTGCAAATTTTACAATACAGTCCATGGAATTTTTCAGGCCAGAATACTGGAGTGGGTGGCCTTTCCCTTCTCCAGGGGATTTTCCCAACCCAGGGATTGAACCCAGGTCTCCTGGATTGCAGGCAGATTCTTTACCAGCTGAGCTACAAGGGAAGGCTAAGAATATTAGAGTGGGTAGCATATCCCTTCTCCAGGAGATCTTCCCTACCCAAGAATTGAACCGGGGTCTCCTGCATTGCCAGCAGATTCTTTACCAAATGAGCTATCAGGGAAGCCCCAAATTGACAATAAATATCCTTTTTTTGAACTGTCATTCGGAAAATGATAAAGTCAGTAGGAATGGAGCTGAGATAGATAAAGGAGTAATTTTGAAAGAAGAATGGAATAGTTCATGGCAAAAGAACTATATAGTAAATAAAAGAGAAGGATAAACCAAAGCTGATAAAGATTTTCAGTCAGACCTGGGGAAATGAATGAGGATGATAGAGTATGTATATTAGTTCAGCTCACAATGACCTAGTTCTCCTATAGAGTCAATGCTAAGTCTCTAGCAACCATCCTGAGTAACAGATCTCTTGACTTTGTTCTTTGTACAACTTGATAAGACCCAGAATAGGCAAGTTCAGCTCACAGTGACCTAGTTCTCTAGAGTCAATGCTGAGCCTCTAGCAAACATCTTGAATAGCACACCTCTTGACTTTGTATTTGATTAAACCCAGAATAGGCACTTGTTTCACGCTGGGCTGGTTAGACGTTTTCTTTTTTATTCATAGAAATCTATATTTACATATATTCAGCCACTCAGATGGTGAACCATGACATATATGTACTTGAGAGAGACAGATTTGCCATTTTTCATATGTAGTTTCTAGTAGAGAAGCAGAAAATGTCAATGTGTCAGTGGATAGAGAAAAGGAAAGAAGAGAGAGAGGAACAGAGATGAGATTAAGAATCCAAATGAAGTTCCAATTTATGTTTATAGAATTTTTCTTAGACCTGGCTTCATTCACACCCTGGAGCTCTATAAAATATTCCTGTGTCCTTATCATAAGATCTCTCTTGCCTTTTTTAATGCATAAGTAGGTTGGCTGAGTTTTATGTTATCCTAAAACTAAAACTTTTGACTGATATTAATAGAGGAGAATTCAGAGAAGACTTGTACAGCTTTGGAATTTCTCATGAGAGCCTTTTTCAAAGAGAAGATAAGGTTCCAGTTGACAGATCAGATGACTGGAGTCACAGGATGACGATGGGGATATCTGAAAGTGTGCTGCATGCTGCTTGACACATAGTATTAAATACGCAACTTCCAGTGGTCTTGTATAGTCCTGCATCACTTTTCGAGCTGAGACAGCTTTGGCTTTGAGGATAACCTCTTGAGTAAGGTAGTAGGGAATAGAATAAAACTCTGATGGAATAAAACTTACATGGTGCTAAACAAAGCACAGGGGAAAATTGCTTATCTGAAAACGCCATTCACCCAGAAAGAAAGTTTTAACTCAAGTCATGTCCGCATAAGTACAGAGTTAAGACATGTAATCTTTTTTCTTTTTTTGCTCCAGACTTGTAGAAGCATGGTAAAATCACTTTAAGCTTAGAAAATATAGTATGTTATGAGAACAGTGAAAGATTGTCCCAAGGAGGGTGAAGGTTAGATAAGTAACCTTCTGAGAATGACAAACGAACTGAAAAAGAAAACATATTATCTTAGACACATGTCCGTAAGATTTAGTACAGTCAGGAGTACTGACTAACATGGTATAGAAGTGATCCTAAGATGTGATGAATACAGAAATAGAGAAACAAAATAGCAAATGACTAACATCATTGGCTCTTTTTTTCACTATCACAGTTGCCATCCTTTTAGATAACTTTCCTATCTGTTTGCTTCTAGACTTCCCCACCCAAACCAGTTGCATAATTCAATGGCCACTAAAAGAAATTTGATCATTTGTATGATTAATTTAGATCCCAATATGATCTTTCCTATAAACTTCAAGTTTCAAATCTTTGAACCTCATGGTTTCTTATGTAGTTCTAACACTTTTTGTCTGTAATCTTTTGATGTGTTTTGATTTCTATCTCATTTATAGCCAAATTGTACTGATATCTGTATATACTTTGCAATTTTATCTGCACTTCATAGCCAGCTCACTAGTCATCTGCCTATGAAGAAAATAATCCCCTTTCCTCTTAATCACTTCATGTTCAGTCTTTCCCCTAAATGTAGTCAGTTTTTGTTCATTCAGAAATAGGAAGGAATGGAACGTTTCTGAATATTTGAACAATGTGGATGATTTACTACAAGTAGTCTACATGAATTATCAACCTCAAATGAATTATTTTATAATAATGATAAGATTAATATAATAAAGGGCTTCCCTGGTGGCTCAGTGGTAAAGAATCCGCCTGCAATGCAGGAGACACAGTAGACATGGGTTCTATCCCTGGGTTGGGAAAATCCCTTGGAGGAGGGCATGGCAACCTACTCCAGTAGTCTTGCCTGGAGAATCCCATGGACAGAGGAGCCTGATAGACTACAGTTCATAGAGTATCGAAGAGTCGGACATGACTGAAGTGACTTAGCATGCATGCAATATAATAAAATCTCTCTTTGATAATTCAGAAGAAACTTCAAAATCTTGGGGGTGGCTTAGGCTCACAAATGCGAGCAAGAATCATTATTCAATAGCACTGCAAAATAAATCTGATTATTCAGGTGTTCTGAGTGGTTTTGGATTCTGGATAAATAGGAGATTATTCTAGCCTTCAAAATATGAATATTCTTTGATCTTCTCATACTCATCCTGTCAGACTATAATCATTATGAAATATCACAGGTATTTATGTATTTGGCTATGGTATTTTGTTAATAAAATAATCCACCTCATTGGTTCTATGTTTTTTGTTTGTTGAAGATTCTTGTCATATAGATGTATTCTTTAGTGATGCAAAGTGAAATCTTGACTGTCTAAACAGATTTTCTCAACCTTGCCCTCTTGTAATGGTAAGAGAGGATAGACAGTTCAGTCCTCTGTCAGCTCCTGGCCATTTGCTTAATCCTCCCACTGAAGTAAGTATACTGAGATGCTAACAGTTCCCAGTGAGTTCTGTAGTGTTACCTAGAAAGAGCATGGGCTTTGTAGTCCTACAGACCTGTGGTTGAATTTTCCTAGATCTGTGACTTTATGGAATTTATTTAAATCTTTCTGAGACTGAGTTTCCTCATCTGTAAAACAGATAATAACATGTACCTGCTGCAGGGACTGCTAATGTTTTACTTTTATTCTTGAGCACAATAAATACTTTCAGCCTCTCTTGCAGGCTGATGTGTCCAGGCCTGAATTCTTGCAATGGAATGCTGGTTGGAAATAAAATGCACCACTTCCTGCTTGACCTATAGCAATCCCCCAAGTGTGCTCTTTGTACATTTTCTTCATCCGCTGATTGGGAAGGACCCTAGAGACCAAAGAGAAACAAGAACTTGAAGACAGAAGAAGCTTGGAACAGAGCTTGCTGCCACTCCTTTGCCACCCCATGAGATGTAAGCAAGAAATAACATTTATTTTGGTAAGTCGCTGACACTTGGAGGATATTTGTTTCATCAGTTAGTTTACCCTCTAATATACCTTTAGGATTAGTATAAAGAGTACATGAGAAATATTTATTTATGTGACTGACGTAAATCAAGTGTTCAGTAAATGACAGTTATTGTCATCATCATCCTTTACATGTATTGATATAAGCATGTGAGCCTACAGGCACTGCAGGTACCAGGATTCTCCCAAATGATCAGACCAATAGGATCTGAGTTGGCAGGACTGACTTCTTGCTGCTCTTCTTACCGATTGGTACTTCTCAGATTCCTTAGAAGTATAAATGATTAATTCTTTTAGTTATAGATTTTTAAATTAAGTTGTAGGTGTCATATAACATTATATTAGTTTCAGGTATACAGTGTCATGATTCGATATTTGTATATATTGGGAAATAATCGCCATGGTATGTCTAGTCAGCAGCCAGTTATAGATTTTGACATCATATATTTAGTCCTTTTGTTGGCCTGTTCATTTTATTTTCTGTCATTGTAACATGTGATACCCCTAACTTTTAGTCACATTTTTTATACCTATAATTATGTACCATTTAGAATCCAGGGGAGAGAGACCAGGCCAGTACTGTTCAATAGAGATACAGTGTAAGCCACAAACATAATCTTAAATTTTCTAGTAGTCACATTAAAAAAGGTTTAAAAAGAACCCAAGTGAAATTAATTTTTAATAATTACCTAACCTAATATATCCAGCATTAACATTTTAACATGTAATCAGTATCCTTTGAATCTGTTATTCATGCTGATTTTTGAAATCAGTGTGTATTTAACACTGACAGCATATTTTGATTTAGACTAGCCTGACTGAAAGTGTTCAAAAGCCACAGTTGTATAATGGCTACCACATTAGACAGCTCAGGGATGGGCAAATGAGAAGGCCTATCATCAGTTAGGAAAAACTAAGTTATGTGCTGCATTTTCTTTGTAGATGGAGAATAGCATTATTCTTATTGTTCTGGGAGAAAAGACATGGAAGGGCAAACATTCACATCACCAGGTTCAGGAGATGGACATTTTACTTATGGGGTGTCGTTTCTCTGGGATACAAGTCAGGAAACTTCTTTGCAGTTCAACTTTCTGTCGTACTTTGTATGTATTAGAAGGCTCTTCAACATAATGGTCAATGTTCATACAATTATATTTTCAGCATTCATAAATTTTTAATAAAAATATTTATAACTTTTATAGGAAAACTAACATTTTGAGCTTGTGTGCTAAGGGAGACCATACAAGAGCCTGATACACAGTGATCTTCAAAGTCTAAGCTGGTAATAAAGTATTAATTTTTCTTAGGAAAAGTTAACTACTCCTCCTAGTCTCAGTTTTCAAAGGAAATTTAACTTTTTTTGTATAAAACATAGACTTTAGAAATCCACTACTGTATATTGAAATGCCCATCTATCCTTGTTTAATGAAAGCACAGGAATCACTTTCCAGTGTATAAAACAAAAAACAGAGTTTAATTTAAAGACATTTAATTTACCAAAGTAAACAATATTTGAATAATATGGTTACTTTAAAGATGATGGGCAGTCACTCCCAGGAAGGAAATAATATGTTGCAAGTTTGAAAGAAAATGGTTTTATTAAGATGTCATTTCATGAAAAGGAACTAATGTCTTTAATATTCAAAGCACCAGAAACAAATTTAACACACTGTGCTAGAGAAACCAGACATAACATTTGATGGTTAGAAAAGATAGGATTTTAAGAAAAAAAAAGTTACCTTGTTTTTCTCTTCTATCATAGAAAGGAGGTTAGATATGAGGCAAATTAGGGGGGAATTCAGGGGGAAAGTAATGTATACAAATCAGATGATAAAGGAAAAATTAATAAAGTTGAATACAGATTGTTAAATGATAATGGGAAGAGGTCATATTTAACATAACTATATGTTTTTAAAAGCTATAGTCATGTTGTATAGTACATACTCAGAACTCATTTATCTTCTAAACATACTGTATATTAAAATTAGAATGCACTGTTGTTGGGACTGTAGATGCGTCTAACTATTAGAGGAGTTGCTCAAAATATTAAAAAATAGACCTTTTATTTGATCTAGCAATCCCACTTCTCTACTGTCATTTCCATGCTACCCCTTACCCACCATGCTACAGAGAACTGAAGACTAGACTTGTTAATGCAGAAGTCATGGCTTCACAGTCACAAACTAGAAATAGAGGATGGGTTCAGCTGTTTTATTTCTGATAGGAGAGAGAGTTTAGATGAGCTATCCAAAAGCAAAGCCATAGGTTTGGGGAGATGTTCTCTGGCTTTTAACTTGAATGTAGCTGTCAGCCTATTTAGTAGTTGATTCATTAGGTGACTTAGATTGCATTTTGCAGTATTTTATGCTTGGAAGATTTACCAAGAAATTTATATTTATTAAAATTAAACTTTCTTTTGTTGTATACTAGTGACATTTTTAAGGCCACAGTATGTATTAGATGATTCTGACCTTAAGAAAAAAATCCCTGATTATAATTATTACACTTTTGCTTTAGATAATTGGATTTTTTGTTTTCAAAATTGGCTGTGTGTGTATGTGTGTGTGTGTGTGTGTGTGTGTGTGTGTATTTGAAAGGGCTGAGAAAAGAAAGTTTGGGGTAAGAAAGTTTAAAAAAAAGTTTTTTGTTAAGTAAACTTAGGCCTGGGGCTTCCCCAATGGTTCAGTGGTAAAATAATCTGCTTGCAATGCGGGAGACTCAGGAGATGTGGGTTCAATCCCTGGGTTGGAAAGATCCCCTGGAGGAAGAAATGGCAGCCCATTCCAGCCTTCTTGCCTGGAGAATGCAATGGACAAAGGAGCCTGGTGAGCTACAGTGCATGGGGTCACAAAGAGTTGGATGCAGCTGAGCACACACACACTCACACAAACTTAGGCCTTAAGTACTGTAGTTACAGTGCCTGATAGATAAAACTGCCTTGCCTTTAAGGAAGATACATAATACTCAAAAAAGTTAATGCTTGTCATAAAATTTTAGCATAAAATAATCTTTTCATATCTTACATCATTGGCTTTAACTTAAGAATAAAGATATGTAGAAAATAAAGCAATATGACTTCTCAGAGAGATAGTTTCTTTTACTTTCATTATCAAATAAATACTTGACTGAAGTAGGATAAAAATACTGATTTGTCTCTGAAAAACTTCAATCACTACTTTGTGTGACTCCTACCCTGGATTAGCTGTAGGTCTCTTGGAAGCTAGAGCCATGACGGCCCCTTGCCCCAAGGAGCAGCCGACTGTACAAGTCGGAGACAGACAGAGTAGGGAGAGGAATGAACAACTTTGATTTCTATGGAGAAGACAGTGATTGAACTCTTCCTTGAAAGTTTAAATTTACAGTCAGCATGTTTGTTCATATAGCATGAAATATGCAATCATGCCCTTAGCTGCTAATTGTGGATACCTAAATAGTGCGTTTTTGGCTTACTGTATTATGGTCAATTTGGAAAAGAATAGTTTCATTATATAGTAATACCATCTACAGTATCCTTGGACTGTCTGGAAGCATATGACATGTGATTACTAAGTTTTTATGACACCTAAGTATTGATGCTCCCCATAGTATTTAAAACTAATTTAACCATAGTAATCTCCTAAATTCACATTTTAATGAAGCCAAAAATCCTAATAAGCTTCAAGTGCTTAAAGCTAATGCTGCAGGAAATAGTTTATGAAATTTTTTCATTTATTAAAAAAATTAAAAATGGCTCTCTTAAGGAGCTATGTATGCATTAAGTATGGAAAGAAATGTACAGTCTATTAAAATTTAACATCATGCATGTTTATAGCTTTTTTATCTCTGAAACACTTTGATATTAACTGCTTTATGTGTGAAAAACATGAGTTTCTATCCCATCATGCTGACTAGAAACTTCTTCAGATTGTCCAGTGGCTTGAGAGAACTTGGTGTAACATTTTAAAGTGGTAGTTCCCCAAAATGTATGTTACTTAGTAAGTTTTGTACTTAAATATTACTGTTTTCACATGATTTTCATAGCTAATATTTTAAAAGACTCGAATCCTCTATATTGCTAGGTTGTATTATTTTCCTCAACTATTCACAGCTTTTCCTATGGGAGGATTAGCTTTCTTAGCTCTGGCTTGCCCCTGCGCTCTTCTTTGGCTAATGTGAACATGAGTCGTAGATATATATTATCTAAGGAGAACCGTTACTTGCTATCAATTGTTCTACCACTGTTCTTTTCCCTTTTTCACAAGAACTATTCATCATGGATGGGGCTGTTCCTTCTGCTTGGCTCCTAGAAATATGTGTGGGACAGAACCACAGTCATTCTGCAGCCAGTTTATGATGTGATGTTAGCCAGAGATTCTTGAAAACAACACGATTTGAGAGTTGCTTCCTAACCACAGCAGAAACTAGCAAAAACTGACTTCTCAGACTATAATTATATCCTGTGTTGAAAGGAAAAAAGGAAGAGGCTTAGGTCTATAGCTATAATTCAACTCAGCTCCACCAACCTCCACTTCAGCGTACAGTTGCTTGGGTCCAATCCATTCTTTTTTTTTTTTCCCCTTGAGAATTTGAACTAAAAGACATAGAATGTTGTGTTCAGTTATGGTGGACTTGAGTTGAAAGGTTTTGTAGAGGAAGGGTTAGAAATGGCTTTACAAGTCAAAGTTATGAGGCTGCAGGCGGTATGAGTGGAAGCTAGTATGCAAGTTATGATAACAGCATTAACTGAGAGCTCACTCTGGGCACACATCACTTTAAGCACATTCTGTCTCTTTTGACCCTCATATCCATGCTTATAAAACACAGCCCATATTGAGACTTACAATTGCAATAAGCACTGAAAAGATCATGGTGCTTTGTCATCACTTCCCTAGTGCGAGCACATACCAAGTATAATTTCAAATAATAACAATTAGTTGTAAAAATTACTTCTTTAGTGACTATTTTGATGCTTTTTCATACCCATTAAAATGTTTTATAATTTCATCTTGACAACCCTGCTTTGCTGGTACAATGAGTACATCCTTATTCTGTCTACAGGGTAACATATCATTACATTTGAAGTAGGTACTAATTATTATTCCACTTTATAAATAAAAGAATGGAAGCTTCAAGAGGTTAAACTGTTTGTCTATGGTCTTGTAGATTGTAAGGGTTAGAATTGGGGTTAGAATTGAGGCTCAAGCTCAATTTTATAATAGATATCAAAATCAGTGTACTCAGCCATGGCAGGAAAAAAAAATTAGTGGCTAGGCAGTTCCTGAGAGACAGCACAAAGGATCTATGCTCTTTTTATTATTATTTTTCAGCTGCTTTGTGCCACATGTGGGATCCTAGTTCGCCAACCAGGGATTGAACCTGCACTCCCTGCAGTGAAAGCACAGAGTCTCAACCACTGGACTGCCAGGGAAGTCCCAGGATCTATGCTCTGGATTTTCCAGTTTCTAGTTCCCAAGAAGCCTGGCTATACTTAATATACTACTTTTATATGTAGGTCGGGGTTGGGGGAAGGGAAGGGACAGAGAAGCCAAGGAAAATGCCCTCATCCATTTGCTTTTAGTGTTACTCTCCATTAGAGGTATCCTTAGCAGTACTAAATTTTACTAGATTTTATAAAATGACTGTTCAGCTTTCGCCAAAGTCTTCTTTGTCAAAGGCCACAAACATGATTGCAGATAGCTAGGCTGGGGCAGATTGAATGACACCTATGCAGAATGTGTGAAAATTTGGCAAACTAAGACTTTATTACTTGATCAAACTTATTGTGCCTGGTTCTTCTGCCTCTTAGAATATGTCCTGTCTTCTGTTGTTCCTTAGTACCTCATGTAAGAATTTCTCTTGTGTAGCGACTCAGTTTCCCGGATATAGCTTGTACATTTCTGAGCCCAAATGGTAGTGTTAAGAGTATTTATTCTCTAATCAGACTGCTCTCAATAGCATTACCTGCTAGGCATGTGACCTTGGGTAAATTACTTTTCTAAGTCTCCGTTAAAGTACCCACCACATCAGGCTGTTGGGAAGCTTGAGTGAGTGGATACATGTAAGTTTCTGGCACAGGCTGAGTGATGAATGGATGTTGACTGCTTTGTTATTTGTTGTCTACTTATAGTGCCTAGTGTACTTGTTGTTGGTGTCGAGTCACTAAGTTGTGCCCAGCTCTTCTGTGACCCCATGGACTGTAGCCCACTTGGCTCCTCTCTCCATGGGATTTCCTAGGCAGGAATACTGGATCGGGTTGCCATTTCCTTCTCCAGGGGCTCTTCTCAACTCAGGGATCGCACCCAAGTTTCCTGCATTGCAGGTGAACTCTTTACCACTGAGCCACCAGGGAAGCACTAGTGTGCTAACAGACTGACAATGCTTCGGCATAACTTTGAGGCCTAAGTTTCCAATCTGATAGTTTAGAAGCCCAGAATCTAAATTCATCAAAATGCTTTAAGCCTTTAAGGTATTTTGATTTTTCTCTTAAAAGGGAGTTGAAATATTGAAAGGATCTTTCAAGTCAAGTCTCCCCCGAAGGCCTCTGTGTTGCTCTAATTGCAGCTGGATTGACCCTGGTTAAGGCTACCCCGCATGCCTGCTTAATTTCTCAATCATGTCTGATTCTTTGCAACCCCATGGAGAGTAGCCCACCACGCTCCTCTGTCCGTGGGATTTCCCAGGAAAGAATACTACAGTGGGTTGCCATTTCCTTCTCCAGGGATACTGACACAGATTTTTAAGAAGAATAACGCAGCCTTACTTTCTATGTGTTAGTTGCTCAGCTGTGTCCTACTCTTTGCGACCCCTATTGGAATGGCTTGCCATTTCCTTCTCTAGAGGATCTTCCCAATCCAGGGATTTAACCCATGTCCCTTGTGTCTTCTGCATTGTCAGGTGGTTTCTTTACCATCTGAGATCATCAGGGGAGTCCAGGTTTACTTTGAGGGACTATATTTTTATAGGAATCAAAATATACTATGATCTAATTTGAAAGGTCTACAATACCACTGTTGAAACATAGTTGTTGCTGAACACTAATGAATGAGACTTGAATATATTTATTCCTAACAAGACAATGTGCTTAAGAGGTATGTGAATTGATATTAATGACAAACATGTATTAATTGTTTATTATATGCCAGACATTGTGCCAGATTCTTTCCATGTACCAACTCTTTTCATCCCCATACAATCATTTAAAATAGATATTGATGTCCTCACTTTAACAGTGAGAAGACTGAGGCTCAGAAAATGACTGGCCTTGGTCATATATCTAGGTATTATTTGTGTGAAATTCTCACTCTCAAGTTTAAGCTTCTAATCAGTATTTTATACAGATTTTTAGGACTTCTGTGGTGGCTCAGATGGTAAAGAGTTTGCCTACAATGTGGGGAGACCCGGGTTAGATCCCTGGGTTGGTAAGATCCCCTGGAGAAGGAAATGGCAACCCACTCCAGTACTCTTGCCAGGAAAATCCCATGGATGGAGGAACCTGGTGGGCTGCAGTCCATGGCGTCTGAAAGAGTCAGACAAGTTCATTCATTAGTTCAAGTCTCATTCATTAGTGTTCAGCAAACACAATGTTTCAGCAGTGGTGTTGTAGGCCTTTCAAATTAGATCATAGTATATTTTGACTCCTATAAAAATATACAGGAATGATCATAATATATTTTGATTCACATATATTTTTATAGGAATACAGATTTTAGTGCAGGGCAAAACTGAGAAGTCACTTTATTGTCACCTTTTAACAAGCTTTCCTCCTTCAGAGAACTCACTCTTACTCTTCATGTACACAGCTTCTAGTACATTTCTAGTCATTTATCTCTATTAAGAGATTTCATTTTTCATTTGCATGTGAGAACACACACTAGTGTGTTCACTCTAGCCTTTTAATCTTTTCTTCTTTGTTAATTAAAGGCTCTATTTCCTATTGAAGAAATTTAAGGCAGTATTATGCCGGAGACTTTTTTGTTGAACAAAGTAAAATCTTTTTTTTTTTTTTTTTCACATTTTGGCCACGCTGTGAGGCATGTGGAATCTTAGTTCCCCAACCAGGGATTGAACCTGTGCCCCCTGCGGTGGAAGTGTGTAGTCTCAACTGTTGGACTGCCAGGTAAGTCCCAAACTAAAATTCTTATCTCTAAAATCATGAGATTCCTGAGGTTAAGTCTAAAAGCTGACCTGCTAGTGTTACATTATTTGGATTATTTGGATCCTAGGAAAAAAATAGTGGAATTCTTGGTTCTGTTGCATTCTTTCTTCTGGCTCTGCTTCTGATAAGCTCTGTGAAATTGGCCAAGCCACCTACCCTACTTACATCTCAGATTCCTCATTTACCTTTTATCCTATGCCTTCATATTTTGGTACTTCTATAGCATGATCTCTCTCTGAACACAATATTTAAAAATCAAAAGGGTCAATACTTTCAATAATCAAGCTTATTTTATTAAGCAAAGAGACAGTGTTGAGGACTAAAATTGCATTGCATGCATCTTATGCACACCTCTAACTTACTTTAGAGTCTAATTTATTGTGTTTATTTCTTATTGTAGGGAAATAGTTTTTGTAAGAACTATTCTGTTCTATTGTTTCCTTTCTTTTTTCCTCACCCAATATTCTATGAACATTACTCTTGAAATGCTTGATCTAAGTTGACAAGTGCTTATTTTCCTTCCTGAAACAAAAGTCCATTAACTCTTCAAAAGGTTTCATGCCATAAGATTTCCATTAGTCCAGATATTCTCTCTAATTTAGATTGACAGGCTTCCCACTCCATCAAACACTTGGTAAAATAGTGTGATGTTTGTGTCTTCAGAAAAGCCTTGCACAAAAAGTATAAAGCAATACATATATAAATTTCACTTCTAGACTAACAAAAACCAAAAACAAGGAAAATGAAATTATGTGTTCTTTCAGTAATTAATTTATTCATGAATTAAATATTTATTAGAAAAAAATTTTTGACATGTACACACTGCTAAAGTTGGCTTAAAGCTCAACATTCAAAAACTTAAGATCATGGCATCTGGTCCCATCACTTCATGGCAAATAGATGGGGAAAAAGTAGAAACCGTGACAGATTTTATTCTCTTGGGCTTCAAAATCACTGTAGTCAGTGACTGTAGCCATGAAATTAAAAGATGCTTGCTCCTTGAAAGAAAAACTATGACAAACCTAGACAGCATATTAAAAGGCAGAAATATCACTTTGCTGACAAAGGTCTGTATAGTCGAAGCTATTGTTTTTCAGTAGTCATGTATGGATGTGAGAATTGATTTGATGCTTTTGAACTGTGGTGCTGGAGAAGACTCTTGAGAGTCCCTTGAATAGCAAGATCAAACCAAACAATCCTAAAGGAAATCAACCCTGAATATTCTTTGGAAGGACTGATGCTGAAGCTGAAGCTCCAATACTTTGACCACCTGATGCGAAGAGCTGACTCTTTGAAAAAGACCCTGATGCTGGGAAAGATCGAGGTCAAGAGGAAAAGGGGGCAGCAGAAGATGAGATGGTTAGATAGCAACTCAATGGACATGAGTTTGAGCAAACTCCAGGAGATGGCGAAGGACAGGGAAACCTGGTGTGCTGCAGTTCATGGGATTGCAAAGAGTCAGACACAACTTAGCGACTGAATAACAACAACGACAACACGCTGCCAATTTATATTTATTAATTATTTTGGGGACTTCCCTGATGGGTTAGACGGTAAAGAATCTGCCTTACAATGCAGGAGACCTGAGTATTTTTGGCTGTGCCGGGTCTTCATTATTGCACATGGGCTTTCTCTGGTTGCAGAGAGCAGGAGCTAGTCTCTAGTTGTGGTGCACGGGCTTCTCATTGCTGTGGCTTCTCTGTTGTGGAGCATAGGCTCTAGGTGTGTGGGCTTCAGTAGTTGTGACGCAGGTGCTCATTAGTTGTTGCTCAAGGGCCCTAGAGCATGCAGGCTTCAGTAGTTGTGGTGCTCAGGCTTTGTTGCTCCGCGGCATGTGATATCTTCCCAGACCAGGAATGGAACCGTGTTCCCTGCATTAGCAGGTGGGTTCTTACCCCTGTGCCACCAGGGAAATCCGAATTCAGCCTTTATTGAGCGCCCACTATGAGTGGGACACTGGTGCTGAAAGACTCAGATCATCTTTTATAACATTCGAATGTACGTAATTTTTACATGGCTTTGCTGGTAGTTATACAGATGTTTTCATCAGGATTAAAAAATGAAAAGTTTATGAAGGTAGTTGGAGATAATATTCTCTCCTGGTACTGCAGTCTCATTCTACACCTCACTCTTCAAGGCCTCACCTTCCACACGCATGGAAGTTTATCAGAGCATTTTCCTAAATGAAGACAGTTTTCTAAATGGAACTCCAGTACCAGTGGTTAATAATACTTTCCGAAATATTACATTTATTTCATTTCATATGTATACATGTATTTCATTTAAAAAATAAAGCAACTGGTAAGATCCTCTTGTTCTGCCTGTTCTTCTCTCCCTCCCCTCAATTGCTGACCTTCTTCCTGTCTCCATACATTTGCTTTTTCCAGAATATCATATAAGTTGAGATCATATAAAACCTATTCAGATTGGCTTCTTTCACTTAGTAATACCCATTTAGATTTCTTTCTTTTTTTTGGCTTGATAGCTCATTTTATTTTACTGCTGAGTTATATTCCTCTGTCTGAATATACCACACTTTATCTTTCCATTCACCAACTGAAGGACATTTTGGTTGCTTTCAAGTTTGGGCAATTACGGAAAAGTAACTGTAAACATCTCTGCACGGGTTTTAGTGTAGACTTAAGTTTTCAGCTCCTTGGGTAAATATCAAGTAGTGCATTACTGGATTGTATAGGAAGAGTATGCATAGTACAACCAGGTTATCACATTTGATTCCCTTTTATCAATAAAGTACCAATAAAAGAGTGAAGAAAGATACAGTACATTTATCAGTAAGTTGTATTCACCTTTCACTGACTGATTTACTGAAAGCTTAGCTTCGGAAAATATTAAATGCTTTAATTTAGATTTTACTTGGGGGCTTGAAGAAGTGTCAGCTCTTCAAAATCGAAGTTATTACATCAAGTTTTTTCTTAAATTATGTTGTTTGCTATATAAAAAGTGAGTTGTAATATATTCTTATTAAAACTGCCTCTTCTGTCACAGTGTTGTTTAATATGTAATCGTTAAAATACGCATTATACATTGTGTAAGAAAGGTGAATTTATAGTAAAATAAAATTTTCCCAATTTTTTCCCTGATTTTCTTTTTTCAGGTGAATCTACTGTCTTATGTCTTTAGTGATAATCACTATTGTGGTTCTTATGAATGTAAGAGATATGCTTCCTTATCTACCTAAGTGTAAGAGTGAGATAGGCACTCAGGAGTCAGTGGTAAATCATTTGAGTCATTTACATTTTGGTGTGAACGTGCTTATTACATCCTTCTCTCGAAGGTTTTTATAGTGCATGAAACAGGGCACTGGGACAACCCTGAGCGATGGGATGGGGAGGGAGGGGGGAGAGGGTTCAGGATGAGGTGCACATGTACATCCACGGCTGATTCATGTCAGTGTATGGCAAAAACCACTACAATATTGTAAAGTAATTAGCCTCCAATTAAAATAAATTAATTAATTTTTAAAAGAAGAGAAAGAGGAAGAAGATCCTGGATGTCTTTAAAGGGTGAATGGAAGGCAGTAGAAGTGGTAGATAGAACTGAAGACAAACTTCATCTTCTTTGTAATTTTATTTAGCACTCATTATACTAGAGTGTTAGTTTTGTTGGAGTCTGCCATTAAACCATTAGGTAACAAAGTGATTTACAAATTCTGAATTTTCAGAAAAAATATTTTAAAATATAGTTTTGATTATTTTGAATTCTGCTCAGTGTCTGAATAGTTCAGTCTGCATCTGCTTATCTTGGTGTTTTAAATAACCTTGACTCTCTGATTATTTAAATATTTAACTCTGGTTTATGTCTTAGAACATCGTAACCAGAATTCTTGTCATTCATGCTATTTTTTTTTCTGCTTTCAAGCATTTTTTACTGTAGATTTTTCTTCAGAAATTTTGGAAGTACTTTTAAGGTAAACATGGAGTTCTTTTGTTTTAACTTTTTATTTTGGAAGATTTAAGACATATATCAAAGTAGATAGAATATCATAGTATATATCTATGTACCATCACCCAGTTACCAAGTCATGCCAATGTTATTTTGTTTTTACCTTCACCAGCTTCCTTTGTCATAATGATAAAGAATATGCCTGCAATAAGGCCTGGGTTTGATCCCTGGGTTGGCAAGATCCCCTGGAGAAGGGAATGGCTACACACTCCAGTATTCTTGCCTGGAGAATCCCATGGACAGAGATGCCTGGAGTGCTGCACAGTCCATGGGGTCACAAAGAGTCAGAGATGATTGAGTGACAAAGCACAATGCATGATGTCTCTTAGTCTACTACAGTAAGTATCTTTATTGATGCTTACATTGTTCTATATTTGACTGATAGATGCCTCTCTTTGGGTTGGTTTCCAAGCTCTTTGGATTAGTAGTCCCTGTTTTCAGAGTCTTTGATCATTTATTTTCTATCTGTTATGACAAAATGTCCAGACTCATCTTGTACATTTCCTACTCTATACTTTTGGTCAGTTTCTCCTTCACTGAATTCTTTATAGTGAGGAATGGAATTTCAAAACAAGAATTTTGGTGTGAAGGCTACTGTGTTCAAAAAGACTTTCATTTTGATACTTACAAGCTTTACTTTTTATAGTCTCTGTTTTATAATATTTATTTTACATATTTATGTGTAAAAGAACTACTGTATTTCTTCTATTATGTGAAGCCATGATGTATACTATGAACTACCTAGTTAATGATAGTTATTTTGAAAAAAATCACCTAAAATATTAAATGTCTGTCAGATAAAATATCCATTTCAAATATGCTATTTTCTTCAGTATCCCAAAGAAAATTTGAGTCTTCAAAGAAAATTAATGGAGTCTTCATGTTTAGACTCTAAAGATGGGCTTCCCTGCTGGCTCAGTTGGTATAGAATCTGCTTGCAGTGCAGGAGACCCAGGTTCAATGCCAGTGCTGGGAATAGCCCCTGGAGAAGGGAATGGCTACCTACTTCAGTATTCTTGCCTGGAGAATTTCATGGACAGAGAAGCCTGGTGGGCCACAGTTGCAAAGAGTTGGACATAACTGAGTGACTAACACTTAGGATTCTTCTTAATTAATTTCTCCTGTTGGCAGTTATGCATAGTTTTGTGGTATCACACTGTCCTTCATAACTTCTGTTATGATCTGGACATCATTATTATCTTGCTGCCTTACCAGCACCCAAAATTTTGAAGAACTGGGCTCAGAGTGAGGCACATTTGTTTGAATAGTAGGGAGGAGATATGAGGTGTAGAGGCAAAGATGGTGATATAGTCTAAGTTGCTTCTCTGTGGATCTGATGTCTGAGCCACACTGGGGAGGACTCTTTGCACCTTCTCCTCTTTGCCTTATCCTGTCCAGTGCTAAATGAGATGTAGAAGCAAGTAAACCCTAAAATATAAAGAGATGATGAAGTAGTTGGCATGGAATGGAATTCAAAACTGTGCTGCTCTCTGGCCATGTGACTAGGGTAGGTTAGTCTCTCCAAGTCTGAGATTGCACTCTTTATCCCATTAACTCTGTAATATTTTTTAAGACCATTTATACTATATGTGTATATAGTACTATATACTTTGAAAAAGTATTTGTGGTGTATCTTCTTTTTCTAAAGTTCCATGAGAGCAGGAACCTTTTCCACCACTGACTCCTCAGTGCTTTGAATAGTCTTTGGAACAGAGTGAGTGTTCAATAAACATTTAATGAGTTATTGCTGAGTTTTTGAGAAGACAAAATAAGATAGTGAATGTAGAAAGTTTAGCACTATGCCTACTGTTCAGTGAGTGCTTGATGAATATTTTTAAAAGACTCTGGAGAACATACTTTCTGTTTTGATTTGTCATCATAGCTTTATAAATCTAGCTTATGACTTAAAATAATTAATATTTTTAATAAATGAATGGAAGGATGAAATAAATGAATACTATTGTTGCAATTGGAGCTGATTTTATAGAATTAGTTCAGTTCAGTTCAGTCACTCAGTCATGTCTGACTCTTTGCAACCCCATGGACTGCAGCACGCCAGGCTTCCCTGTCCATCACCACCTTCTGGAGCTTGCTCAAACTCATGTCCATATTGCATTGGTGGTGCCATCCAACCATCTCATCCTCTGTTGTCCCCTTCTTCTCCTGCCTTCAGTCTTTCCAGCATCAGGGCCTTTTCCAGTGAGTCAGTTCTTTGCATCATGTTGCCAGAGTATTGGAATTTCAGCTTCAGCATCAGTCCTCCTAATAAATATTCAGGACTGATTTCTTTTAGGATTGATTGATTGGTTTGATCTCCTTGCAATCCAAGGGACTCTCAAGAGACTTCTCCAACACCACAGTTCAAAAGCATCAATTCTTTGGCTTTCTTTATAGTCCAACTCTCACATCCATACATGACTACTGGAAAAACCGTAGCTTTGACTAGACGGACCTTTATTGCCAAAGTAATGTCTCTGCTTTTTAATATGCTCTCTAGGTTGGTCATAGCTTTTCTTCCAAGGAGCAAGCTTCTTTTAATTTCATTTCTGCATTCACCATCTGCAGTGATTTTGGGGCCCAAAAAATAAAGTCTCTCTTCCCCATCTATTTGCCATAAAGTGATGGAACTGGATGCCATGATCTTAGTTTTCTGAATATTGAGTTTTAAGCCACCCTTTTCAATTTTATAGAATAATTTTATTTATTTATATATAAATAAAATATTTATATATTTTGTAGAATAAGCAAATGATATTTAGAAATATAGAAAGATGTCCCAGTGTTGATCCAGACATCTGATATTTTTCTAAATATAATAAGTAGGTCATTATAAATAATAGGAGGAATCCCTTTATAGTGAACATATTTTGCCCTTTATAATAGTAACTTTTCCATATACATGTTTCAGAATTAAAAAAATTATATCTAAATTGTGTTACTTCTGCTTGTTTACTACTTATACTTATTGATTTTTTCCCCTAATGGATTGCATTATTTAATGAATAGAGGGCAGCGAACTCATTTTTAAAAAATTATTTCTTTATTTAAAAAAATTATTTTTGGCTGTCCTTGGTCTTCATTGTTCTGCTTGGACTTTCTCTAGTTTTTAGAGATTAGGGGCTACTCTCTAGTTGTGATGCCAGAGCTTCTCATTGCGGTGGCTTCTCTTATTGCAGAGCTTGGGCTCTCGGTGCATGGGCTTCAGTAGTTGCATCTTGAGGGCTCTAGAGTGAGGGGTCAGTAGTTGTGGCATAGGGGCTTAGTTGCTCTGAAGCATGTGGAATCTTCCCAGACCAGGGATTGAACTGGTGTCCTCTGCATTGCAAAGTGGATTCTCAACCACTGGGCCACCAGGGAAGCCCCAACTCCTTCTGCCTTAGCACATTTTTCCATTTTGGCTTATCTAGGGGGAAAAAATAATATAAAACAAACATTTGTGGATCAAATTAGCTATAATAAATGAAGTCCCTCTCTTTCTCCTTATAGAAAAGCTCCAGTAGATCTAGAATCTCTGTTTCAAAGTATAGCCAATACTTATGGCTGTGAGTGGAAGACGGATCAGGTGATTCCGTCAGTTTTATTCAGTTGTCAGACTACTTGCTTATAGAAGCCCCAAGCTTGCGTATAAAGATAAGATTTCATTGGTGGAAGATAGGATCATTAGAATCCTTACTCCTAGTTGAGTTAAGATGAAGGGAGAAATAATTTACATTGAAAGAGAATACTTCAAACTAGTTGTCCTGTGGTACCTGAAGATTGTCCTGCCACTGTAACCTGAATGGAGACTGATGATACTGATCACATTAAAAACTTAGGTATATCACATGACACTGTAAGCAAAGTGAAAGAGAAGCCATAGACTGGAAGAAGATAAATGCAGTGTATATAATAAACAAATGAGTAGTATTTAGACTAAGTAAAGAATTGTTTTTTTAAAAAACTAATTAAAAAAAAAGTTTTTGGCTATGCTGGGCCTTTGTTGCTGTGTGAGTGTTTCTCTAGTCCTGGTGAGTAGGGGCTATTCTCTAGTTGCGGTGCATGGGTTTCTCACTGTGGTGGTATCTCTTGTTGCGGAGCACGGGCTCTAAGGTGTGAAGGCTTCAGTAGTTGGGGCGTGTGGGTTCAGTAGTTGCGCCTGCTGGGTGAAGTTGTAGACATGCATGCCCTTCAATCCTCAATTCCACTTCTAGGTCTAAAACACTCTAAAACAGTGCTTCTGCAACTTCAAGAGGGAAACAGATAAATCAGGAATGTTGCTAAAATGCAGGTTGGGATTCATCAGATGGAGCCTGAGATTCTGTGTTTCTAAAGAGCTGTCTCCTGGTCCTTAGACAACACTTTGAGTAATCAGACAAGACTCCAGAGAAGTGCTATTTAATAGTCCAGATTTATGAGATGATGGAAATGTCCTCTGTGCTGTCCAATAACTACTGAGTACTTGAAATGTGGTAAGTGCAGGTGAGGATCTACATCTTTTATTTATATGATTTTAATTAAATTTAAATAACCACATATAGCTAGTGACTCTCATGCTGAACAGTGCATCCTATAGCATATCCAGGGAACTTGTTAACAATATAAACTATCAGACCCAGTCTCAGACCTGCTGAATCAGAACCTGCATTTTAACTAGATGCTCAAATGATTTATATGCACATTAAAGTCTGAGAAGCACTGTCTGGAGAAATTTCTGCTATTCAGGAGTCATATGTGAGAATATGTATTTCAGCATGTTATTAGTGTGACAATGGACAAACTCTGGTGCTGTTTAACTAGTACACAGCAGTTAAAATGAATTATTTGTATGAATAGGGATAAACCTTAAAATAATACAGTAAGCTATCTTTATCTGAGAAAGATACATATATTATGATACTATTTTTATAAAATTTAAACATAAAAGAAGCCATAGTGTATATAGTTTGGAGATTTATACATATATGGCTAAATTAGAAAAAATTTTATGGAAATGATGAGCAACATTCATTTTGAGAGGGTTGGTAGAAATGGGAGAGGTAATGGGAGAGGAAGAATGCTGAAGACTTCAATTGTATTTTTGATGTTTTATTTAAGCTAGGTAATGGGTATGCAGTTGTTTGTTACTCTCTGTACCTTGTTGTTTATCTGAAATATATTTTTTATATCTCCACCCTTAATAGTTAAAATTTAATTTTGTACTGTTGATCCATTCTGAGTTTGATGATTCTGAGGGTTGTCATAAAGTTGAAGAACCTTTCTATGAAAGTTCAAAGTCACTGAAATTCTCTTTCTAATTTTTCAAGCTGAAAAATATCTTATTTGCAAACGGATTTAGATGAAAATGATCCAAATTTGGATGAATGCCTTAAAAATTTCTCATATAGTTGATTTCAAGGCTTTTTACTTTGAGATTGGTAACAACACCCAAATAAAAACAGATGTATTAGTCCTGGAAGCACTTTTCTTAAAACTGCTGATTCTCACTAGCACAGAAATACCAAGAGCTTAATATGTCCAGTGCTTGATTTTCTTAGATGTTTATACCCACAGGCCTTGAAGAGTAAGAGCACCAGGGAGGATTTCTGCTTTATTTTCTTTTAGTGTTTCAACAATCAGTCCCTCAGATAATTTCTTGGTGCCTTGGCTATTATAAATTATCACCTTTGTATTCTGGAGTTACAAAAAATATCACTTATGTTCTAATTCCCTTTGAAATTGGCTCTTGGTTTGGAATACAAATCTCTGTTTTGAATGCATTCAATCTGACTATATTGTTTGCTTGATTTCATCTATTGCTATGCTTTGAAATTCTTTATCTGTGTTAGAATCATCTGGTGATTTTTTTTTAAATCATGGACTCAAGTTTTAAAGATTCTGCTTTAATTAATCTGGTTCTTAAAGAAAGACTCCTGAGGAGATTCACATTTTGTAGCCATGTTGAGAGGCCCTGATTTCCTAAGATTTGTTTTCTTTGTTGCTCAGTATTTATTAACATTCCATATCTGAATTCTTATGTCTGCATCCCTTAACACTGTAAGCATCAAATATTCTATAAGGAAAAAGTCCTTTAGAAAAAGGATGGCATCAAAATAGAGTTTTCTCAGCTTAGTCCTCTGAAATGAGTACTCAGTTAAATTTAGAAAGTTCAGGCTAACCCTGCAAAACAGAATTAGAGGGATGACTCAGTTTATTTAGTAAATAATATTGCTAGCTAGAAAACTAAGAAAGCCTTGTTTGGCTTTAGGCCTATTTGATTTAAATTGACTAAGTAATTAAAGGTGATTTAACAGTGATTTGTATAGGTACTTTTTTCTTAGGAAACCAGGCTTAAAACTGATGTTATGTGTATGTGTTCCTGTATGTGTCACTGTCTTAGCAAGAAGTATCACTATTTAATTATATCACTATAATTAAACTTTGTTCAGTTTTTATGTGATTTATTACTATTTGTGGAAGAGTTATTTTTTTTATGTTCCCTTGTAAATTTGTTGGTCACTTTTTATAGTTTTATTGTATAATGAAGCAAATTGTTCAGAATATATTCCTATATGTTCATTGTCATACTTATTTCTTTATATGAAAGAAATTACTTAAAAACCCAGAAGGTGAGTATGTGGGACAATTAGTTTTCTTTTTTACTGAAACAGCTAGTACAATGTGGTCTTTTCTCTATTAGACTTTTTCTTTTGAATATTTTTATTTTGAAGGGAAAATCTGTGACTCCCACCTTCTCTACTACCATCCTTAACTGTTGCTAAAGTTAAGTAATCATCAAATGGTCGAACAGTTAAGATCTTAATAATTATCACTTGGATGTTGAAGAACTAATTGAACATATTAATATCCCTAGATTTTGCATTGGATAATTAACAGTCTAACAAACATTATTGATACAGAACCTAATTTGTGGAAGAAGTTTTTCCTTATAGGATAAAAGACCTGGAGGGATTGTACATCTTTACCCTCTTTTCCTGGCAACTGAGGATCTGAACTATGTTAGTTAGCATTTCAATTTTTATTTTTTGATATTATTTTATTTTAAAAGGTAATACCCACTTTGACAATCCAGCAGGATACAAAGAAGAAAATGAAAATTACCCATCATTCCATTAGGGTTGACTCTTAATAGATGTCTAGAAATGGCAGTTAGTTCCTGGCTTGATTTCAGGGGTTATTCTGTTGAAAGTGATAGATTCTTCTTGTTAGTATCATTTTTGTTCCAACTTTGAATCTTTTCCTCACTGAGAGTAACCGCCTAATTTCCTCTTGAAGCACCTTAAATAGTTTCAAAGAATTTAAACAAAACACTCATGTATGTTCTGTGTGAAATGAGGCAAATACATTCGATCTTTGCTCCTAATACTGGTATTTCCTATCTGTTGGGGAAATTTGTTCATCTTTTGGATCTTTCCAGTTTCTCTAAAAATCATTTAAATTTGTAATATAAATTATGACAGAAAACAAGCCTGTGAATAGAAAAAGATGAGTCAGCAGTATTCTGGTAATTTGTGTCTCTTCCACAGTCCTACAGATTTTTCAGAATTCAGCTGAATATACACCTTGCTTTCCTTAGCTGAAGTCCTCATGGGGTCTAGTACATTCATCTTTGAGAGTAAATTTTGGAGATCTGCAGGGACAGGGAGTTTATCTTTGCAGTTTTCAATTGCGTGACCTCTGTTCTATATCCCTTAGCTCTCTAAAATTCAGTTGGTTTTATATTGATTTGTTCTTGTAAATGACTCTGTGTCCTTTAGGTCTTTCATTTGTTTTTTTTCTGAAGGACAAGCAAGCTCATTTTAGGGTCATGGGAGGAAAGGGGCAAGTCAAGTTTTCTGTTTCTTTAATATTTTTCTTGTTCTCCTTTCTTAACTCCCAGGAGCTAGTATGGATTGTGTTTCTGGTTCTTATTTATTAAAGTTGAAAAAGACCAGTTTTGGAAAAGCCCTTTTGAGATTGCTCTATTGTCAGTGGCTCTCTGGGCATGACTTCTCCCATTTGTTGTGCCACTCAGGGCATTTCTTTGTGTGTTTCCTTTTATTTTCCAGCCACTTCATCTTTTGCAGCAATAATCTGTGTGCTCTGGGTTATGGAAGTATACCTTTGAGGAGGTTTTACGGTTGCCCATTATAGTGCAGTACAAGGTTTACCTGATCTAGACCATTTCCGCTAGTTTTCTCCTTGGGATTTTTACTCTGAGTGAGTTGTGTGAGAATTCAGGCTGTATATCTGCATTCAATACAGGCCAGGTGCTCTGCTTTCTTATAAAAGATTCTGCTTTGGCCTGGACCTGGGTTCGCTGCTCATATCTATGTAAGTCTTGACCTTGGTGGGAGATGTTCTCCTGGCCAGGCCTTTCCTAGGTCAGTGCTGGCTCTTGCCTGTGCATTGGGTCTTGCATCTTCACGTCTGTCTCCTGGCTATATTCATTCCAGTTACCTCTGTGAAGTGCTCAAAAGCATTATTATTGGTTCTGTTTGTCTGTGGCATTTGACGATTTCCCTTACTTGCTTGAAGTATTTTTCCTATAACCTAGTATTATTATGTATTTAGAAAGAAAGAGAAGCTTCCACCTTCAGCTTAACCCACCAGCTGGACTCAAAGTCTTAATTGTAGGCCAGTGTTAACCTCATTCCTCGTGGTGGATATTGTTTTCTTCTTTCCACTACAAGTACCTCCTTTGTATCTTGCTAACTTTGTTCACAGTGACTGTGCTGAACTAAAAACTCTACCCCACCTTCCCTTGCATCTAGAAATGGCCAGGTGACATACTTCTGGCCAAAAGACTAATAATGAGAATATGGAGAATAGATGTATTTAGCACTCTCTTTTTTCACTTTGTTCCAATCTTGATGCTAATTTATTGTTTGGAGCTACAGCAATGATTTTGTAAGCATGAGAATGAAGGTCAATGTTCTAAAAATGGTGAAATGGAAATCTAGAAAGAACTTTAGGAAGTGATGACATTGTTCAGAAATAGAATGAAAGTCTATATACCCTGCTTGTGTAGACAAACTTTTAGTTGCTTAAACCATAATTAATAGGTATTTTTGTTGTTACTTGTGGATAGACACATTTCTAATTGATATATTTCTGTAATAGTTGGAATATTGGCGTTAGATAGTCAAATATGAGTGGGGAGACTCTTACTGACAGATTTCTAAATTTCATTAGGTTATATGGTCTTGTGAATAGTAACTGACTAGCAATGTATTAAAATTTGTTAGATTAGAATGGTCAGAATTTATAGAAAAACAGTATCACTTTGGCTACTTGCTTTGCTATTTTTAGGTTGAAGTTTGGTATAGGTTTGTAATTACACAGTAAATGAAAATTCTTCTATATCAACTTGGTGGCTTTTGACCTGGCTGGTTTCAGGATAAACTTGTTAAAGAAAATCTGTTGACTTCTGTTGCTTTAAAGAGTGGAACTGTTCATTGTTTCTGCTTTATTTATACCTTCTAATTTTCAGCTTTTGCATTTCTCATGCATTTGAATAATATATAATGCTACATAGGATTTTACAACACAAAAGCTGTATATGAGATAATAAATATGACCAGAAGTGAAAGTTTAAGAAACTAATAGGAAAGGAAAAATAAATAATTTACTAAATGACTGAACTTAAAAAAAAATCCTGTTGTAAATAGATGAGGAATGGAAAAAGATATTTTATTTTTATGTGGAAAATTTGGGTTAACATAACAGCTTCCAGAAAGTGCTTTTGTTTTTGCTTAATGTATATTCCTCCTTTTGTGCAGTGACAAGACATTACATAAGATGGCAGTAGGAGATTATAAATGTTCCCTCTCAGAGTGACACATTGCAATGAATTGGCCGGTGAAGTATAATAAACATGATTATATAATAGCTATTTTGCCAGATTTTTTACAATTGTTATTTTCCTTGACTTTTTATCCTCCTTTTTTGATGGAAAGAATAAAGCTTCTAATTTTGAGTTCACATACATTTTTAAAGGAATTATGTACTATCACTTTTCTCTATCTAACTCTCTAAAAATAAAATTTTGCTTGATTTTGTGGATCTCTGACTTCCTAGAGTAAATCAAGATTTCTTAGGACATTTTAACATCTTAAAAATGTAAGTATTTTAGGACTTCCTTGGTGTCCAGTGGTTAAGAATCTCCTTGCTAATGCAGGGGACACGGATTCAGTGCCTGGTCCAGGAAGATCCCACGTGCAAGGAGTAACTAAGCCCATGTGCCACAACTACTGAAGCCTGCATGCCCTAGAGTCTGTGCTATGCAACAAGAGAAGCCACAGAAATGAAAAGCTCTTGCAATCCAACTAGAAAGTAGCCCTGCTCACCGCAGCTAGAAAAACCAGCAATGAGAACACAGCACAGTCAAAAATTAAAAGAAATACATGAATATTTTATTGTCCACTATAAACACTACTAAGAGGATATATTTCCAGAGATTAACTGTTTTCTTTTCGTTTTTCCCAAAAAAGTTACTGGATTAAATTGTTTTTTTAGAGTATACAATTATTTTAAATTTTAGAAAATTAATCTGAGATGAGCTAGGTTTTCCAGGGTGTAGTTGGATATAAGAGACTGACAATGAACTTGATGTCCTTTGCTGCTTCCCAAAAGGATAAATAAATTGCTCTGTGCCTCTGCATTTGAGAAGCTCACATGTGAAGATGACCCATAATGATTATATATTGATAAATAGTAAAGAAAAATTGGAGGGAAAATTTCTCATACTAAATTTGCACTTATCTTTTCTGAAATAACTTCAGTATCCCTATGATACTGAAGCACCAAGGCATCCATAAGCACCAGGGGATAGTCCATAAGCCCCAGGGGATCATCTGAGCATGGGCAATACTCACGTTTGTCAGTCAAGGTGGGATTGGAAACATTAAATCTATCTATATAGAATCTTTATGTAGATTGGTTGTCATCTGTGGAGAGCTGAGGTCCACAATCCAATGAACAAGTTACCATTGGGGAAACACTTCACAGATGACAAATGAGATCTTGTTCAGCTATTACTTTTCAGATTAAGAAAACTGCCTTTCGGTTTTCTATATTAACTCTCTAGAATACTATGGGGTATGGTATTTCTTTCAAAATAATAAACTCTGAGGATTTGGGATTTTGGGACTTCATCTCTTGAGATAAAAATAAGGTGCATACTATGACCCACATCCCAGAATATTAGAAACAAAAGCAAAAATAAACAAATGGGACCTAATGAAACTTAAAAGCTTTTGCACAACAAAGGAAACTATAAGCAAGGTGAAAAGATAGCCTTCAGAATGGGAGAAAATAGTAGCAAATGAAGAAACAGACAAAGGATTAATCTCAAAAATATACAAGCAACTCCTCCAGCTCAACTCCAGAAAAATAAATGACCCAATCAAAAAATGGGCCAAAGAACTAAACAGACATTTCTCCAAAGAAGACATACAGATGGCTAACAAACACATGAAAAGATGCTCAACATCACTCATTATCAGAGAAATGCAAGTCAAAACCACAATGAGGTACCATTATACGCCAGTCAGGATGGCTGCTATCCAAAAGTCTACAAGCAATAAATGCTGGAGAGGGTGTGGAGAAAAGGGAACCCTCTTACACTGTTGGTGGGAATGCAAATTAGTACAGCACTATGGAGAACAGTGTGGAGATTTCTTAAAAAACTGGAAATAGAACTGCCATATGACCCAGCAACCCCACTGCTGGGCGTACGCACTGAGGAAACCAGATCTGAAAGAGACACGTGCACCCCAATGTTCATTGCAGCACTATTTATAATAGCCAGGACATGGAAGCAACCTAGATGCTCATCAGCAGAAGAATGGATAAGGAAGCTGTGGTACATATACACCATGGAATATTACTCAGCCATTAAAAAGAATTCATTTGAATCAGTTCTAATGCGATGGATGAAACTGGAGCCCATTATACAGAGTGAAGTAAGCTAGAAAGATAAAGAACAATACAGTATACTAACACATATATATGGAATTTAGAAACATGGTAATGATAACCCTATAGGCAAAACAGAAAAAGAGACACAGATGTATAGAACAGATTTTTAGACTCTGTGGGAGAAGGCGAGGGTGGGATGTTCTGAGAGAATAGCATTGAAACAAGTATACTATCAAGGGTGAAACAGACCAGCCCAGGTTGGATGCATGAGACAAGTGCTCGGGGCTGATGCACTGGGAAGACCCAGAAGGATGGGATGGGGAGGGAGGTGGGAGGGGGGATCGGGATGGGGGACACATGTAAATCCATGGCTGATTCATGTCAATGTATGGCAAAAACCACTACAATATTGTAAAGTAATTAGCCTTCAATTAATAAAAATAAATGAAAAAAATGTTAACTGTGGGAAAAAGATGTTTATTATTATTATAAAAACCATTATATATTATAAAATTATATATATAAATATATGCATATATAATTATTATAAGTGTATTATAAGTAAATACATTTCAAGTGTATGTATTAACATTTTTTGTTAATACATTTATAGTTTATATATATAGTTCATTTATATAGTTCATTTATAGCTCTTTTCTGGGCAACTTTTCGTAGTGGAGGGATCTTTCAAAATTGCCCTTTACTTCAGAGTCTTAAACTATTTCCATAAATTCTGGAGGAAGTCACTGATATTGGACAGTTTCAGCAAACTAATTATGTTTTCATCTTTCTAGCCTTAAAAAAGGCAATTTTTCATATAACTGTGGAAAAATCTAAAAATCCGTTTTGAAGTCTGAAACTCAAACTCAGCCAATGCTATCAACCTTGAAAATATGTGACATGATTAGTGTGGTGTTTCCACAGAGTTTGCCTGGGAAGTAAGTAGTACTCAGATGCTCCATCTGAAAAGGGGAATGATAAGTTGGTGGGTTTGGGGAAATGGCCCAGTGGGTGTTAAATGCCAGGTTCTTGATGTGGGTCCTGAGGTGCAGAAAATTCCTCATACTTTTGAAACTATGAGGAATTGGGGATACTGCTTCTTCAGTCTTCTACTAAGGAAATTTCACTTTCCTTGTGAGAGGGACCAATGTGGCACTAGTGGTAAAAAATCCACCTGCTAATGCAGGAGATATAAGAGACTTGGGTTTGATCCCTGGGTGTGAAGATTACCTGGAGTAGGAAATGGCAACCTACTGCAGTATTCTTGCCTAGAAAATTCCACGGACAGAGGAGCCTGGTGATCTACAGTCCAAAGGGCTGCAAAGAGTCAAACATGACTGAGCATGCACACGTGAGGGGACCCAACTTGGCAGTAACTTTGGGAGCCATTTTATTGTGATCACAGGAGTCCTTTCTTAGGATATTGATCCTTTGCAAACAGACAGTTTTCTCTTTAGCTTCTCTTTAGTTTGCTATACTAAACTCAGTGGTGACACTAATTTGACTTTTACTAAAGGAAAAACCAGTGTAATTAGAAGACTGATTAAATTCAACTATCATATTTGGGTACTCGGCCTTGAAGGAGAAGGAGGTGTTTTCAGGCAGAGAAAACAGCCTAAGGAAAAATGTGGAGACTTGAAAGGACATTCTGTGTTTGGGTAATGGAAAATAGTCTGGTTTGTAAATATTGAGGCTAGGTCCTTGAAGAAAGGCCACTAAAAGAAGAAAGATGGACTTCTAAATCTCTAGAGTAAAAAGTTCTATTCAAGTAAAAGACAATTCCAACTCAAAGACATTCTCAGCTATGTACACTTTTGCCCTTTTTTCTTAACAATTTTTCCCTGTCAGTTCTTTGCAGTTGGTAACTGAATTACTGCAGTAACTCTGGCCTTGAGTGATAGATTTGACTCCGGCCAGAGTCCTGTAAATCATGCCCATACCTTGCCTTCTTGTATCTGTATCTTTTTGTTTTTTTTTTTAACTCTTTTCTGAGACTCTGTTAACTGAATTCCACTTTTGCTCCTCAGATGCTTTGATTTCTTCTGGCTTGGCTCCTAATGCCCTTGTTTGTTCACTAATTTCTGATTGTTTATATTGAGTGAAGTTTCTTTCCCTGGCTTTCAGTCCTGTCTGGACCAGGTTTTGTCTCCACTATACCTGTACCTCCTCCAGTGCTCTAGCCATATTTTCTCAGGCAGAACTAATTCCTTACACCACTTACTATTGACTTGCCCTATATTCTGTCTTGAAGTATGGTTCCTCTAACTCCTTTTTCAAAATTTTTCTTCTTCCCTTTTTCTCTAAGTTATATGGAAAGGCCTAATTTATCATCATACTTTATAGGATTGCAGAAAAAAACGTTTAATAAATGTTTATAAAGTTGAGCTCTATTTGAGTAGAAGTTTTAATGTCCTGTTCTATACAGTAACTCAAACTGCATTGTTTTTTTTTCTCCTCCGATTTATTGAGGTATAATTGACAAAAATTGTATATTTTTAATGTGTACAACTTGATGTTTTGATATACACCATTGTTAAATGTTTACCACAATCAAGCCAATTAACATACCTTTCACTTCATGTGGTTACCTTTTTTTTTTTTCTTTTGGTGATAAAATTTAAGGTCTATACTCTTAGTAAATTTCAGGCACACAATACCTTAATGTGAACTATAGTCACATTGCTGCACATTAGATCTCCACAACTTATTCATCTTAGATAACTTAAACTTTGTGCCTTTGACACATCTCTCCATTTTCCCACTCCATCCCCGGTCTTTGGAAACCACCGTTCTGCTCTCTAATTCTAGGAGTTTGACTATTTTAGATCCCACATATAAGGGAGATCGTATAGTATTTGTCATTCTATAACTGGCTTATTTCATTTGGCAGAATGTCCTCTAGGTTCATCTGTATTGTTGCAGGTATGATTTCTTTCTTTTTTAAGGCTGAATAATATTCCATAGTATGTGTATATAACCGCATTTTTTTTCTTTCCCAGTTCTATTGAGATACAACTGATGTATAATGCTGTATTATTATAAAGTATACCACATAATGATCACCACAATAAATTTGATTAACATTCATCACTTCATAAAGTTACAGTTTTTTTCTTGGAATGTGAGCTTTTAAGATGTATTCAGCAACTTCCAAATATACAGTACAACTGTAGTCACCATGCTGTGTATTACATCCCTAGAACTTAATTATCTTATAACAGGAAGATTGTGCCTTTTCATCACTTTCATCCATTTCTCCCACATACCACCCAAATGTTCTGGCAACTACCGATCTGTTCTCTGTTTCTATGAGTTCATTTTTTTTTTTTTTTAAGATTCCATATATAAGTGAGATCCTTGGGTTGGGAAGATCCCTTGGAGTAGGAAATGGTAACCTGCTCCAGTATTCTTGCCTGGAAAATTCCTTTGACAGAGGAGCCTGGCTGTCTCTGATCCATGGGGTTGCAAAGACTGGGACATGACTGAGCGACAGATGACATGCACACAGCGTGGTGTGCTGGGACATATTGGTGTACCAGGGATGAATATGGCTGCAAGACACTGGTTCTATTCCCAAGAACCAGCCTTGGAAAGCCAAGTTCCATTTTCTATATGAAGTATGGCCTGGAAAAGGTTGGAAGCACTGCTCTAAAGCAATGTGGCTGATATTTTCATTTTAGGATTTGACATTTTGGACAGTTCAATATATCTTTACAGACTGTAAGTTCAATTCTTTGGTTAATACATTAAAAGAAGTGAAAAAACTCAAAATATTTGTGAAAAATAGTATATAAGTGGATTTTGGGAGTTGCATAATTAGAGGAATTTAACATTGATTTACTCTATAACATTTTGTTTATTAGTATTGGAAATTCACCACAGGTAAAGGACATATTTAAAATTTTTTTATTATGGTAAAAATCACATAATATAAAATACTATTTTAACCATATTTAACTGTAGAGTTCAGTGGCACTAAGTACATTCATGTTGTGCAACTCTCACCATCATCCATCTCCTGATTTTTCCACATTCCTCAACTGAGACCCTGTCCCCATTAAACAGCAATTGTCCAACCCCCCCATTCCCACCCTAACCCCCTGCCCCTGGCATTTACCACTGTGCTTTCTGGCTCTATGAATTTGACTATTCTAGGTACATTGTTATGGGGAAGGCAATGGCACCCCACTCCAGTACTCTTGCCAGGAAAATCCCATGGATGGAGGAGCCTAGTAGGCTGCAGTACATCCGGTCGCTACGAGTTGGACACGACTGAGCGACTTCACTTTCACTTTTGACTTTCACACATTGGAGAAGGAAATGGCAACCCACTCCAGTGTTCTTGCCTTGAGAATCCCAGGGACGGGGGAGCCTGGTGGGCTGCCATCTATGGGGTCGCAGAGTCGGACACGACTGAAGTGACTTAGCAGCAGTAGCAGCAGGTACATTATTAAGTAGGAATCAAACAGTATGTGTCTGCATCAAGTATATACTGGAATACATTTTTAAGGTTAACAATATACGTAAAGGACATATTTTAAGAAACATGTATATTATCTAGGGTGAAACAGATCACCAGCCCAGGTTGGGTGCATGAGACAAGTGCTTGGGCATGGTGCACTGGGAAGACCCAGAGGGATCAGTTGGAGAGGGAGGTGGGAGGGGGGACCGGGATGGGGAATACATGTAAATCCATGGCTAATTCATTTCAATGTATGACAAAAACCACTGCAATGATGTGAAGTAATTAGCCTCCAACTAATAAAAATAAATGGGAAAAAAAATTAAAAAAAAAAAAAGAAATCAGACTATGTCTTAAATCCAAAAGCTGGAAGTGTTTCGAACCTGTATAGGCTTTGATCCAGAACCTGGAAAGTGGGAGAAGGAGGTTGCCTTCAGTTATTCCAGCCCACAGTCTTCTGCTGCTGCTCTTTGTGTATCTACACTAATGTTTCTCTCTTCCATAGCCTTAGTTCAAGTGCCTGGTGGAGACTGACAGTCATCAACCATCTTTCAATGCCAAATTCACACTCCCAGGAGAGAAACTGATTGGCTCAGCTTAAGTGGGTTTCCAAACAATGGCAGTAGTTTCTCTTGAGAAAATGATTAACTCAAAGTCAAATAGGATGAACATGGCTGAGTGGTTTATCACTTTCCATAGGAAAAGAGAGGTTCTCATAGAGCACATAATGATTGGGCAGATGCTGCAAACATGGCCATTTTGAGCATGAGATCAATTACCTTTTCCTTTATGACATGTAGAGTGTTATATCATCATAAATTTCTCACCACAGTTGCCTTGGAAAATTGAGTTTATTAATTATTTTCATAATATCAGAACTTGAAAAATATATTTTTGAAAGCAAATTGTTTTTCAAGGGAGAACATATTAAAGCCATTGTTGTAGAATGTGGGTGATCAGTCTGTGTGAAACAGTTTCTGGTTACATTGAAGTGTGGCTATGTGCACAGAAAGAGCTCTGACGCAGTGGGCTGGATGGATTGGAAGGTGGTGAGATGAGAGGCGGGGGAAACTTTAGTTGCAGTTGTCCATAATGAAAATAATGCAGTCCTGAAATAAGTCAGAGAAGTGGGGAATGGAGGACAGGGGAATAAAAAGATATTAAAGAGGCAAATTGGGGGTTTCCCTGGTGGTCCTGTGGTTAAGAATCTGCCTTGCAATGCAGGGGACACAAGTTCAGTCCTTGGTCTGGGAAGATCTCACATGCTGCAGAGCAACAAAGCTCATGTGCTACAAATTCTGAAGCCTGGGTGCCCTAGAGACTGTACTCCACAACCCGACAAGCCACTGGGATGAGAAGCCCGTGCACCAAAACTAGAGAGTAGCTCCTGCTCTCTGCAACTAGTGAATGCCTGTGCACAGCAATGAAGACCCAGCACAGCCAAAAGTACATAAATAATTAAACAATTTTCTTTTTTTTTTAAGAAAAGAGGGTGATTCGTAGAAGATAGTTTTTATTGGTTTGGGCAGTAAGGAAAATGTAGAAAGTCAGAAGAGGTGATGTTTTTGACTGTGAATGCCATTTATTGAGATATAGAAGATAGGAGAGGGGAATGTAGGTTTTGGGGATGCAACGAATTTAGTGTTAGACATTTTCAGTTGTTCATTCCTGGAAAGAATCTAGGTTCCAACTGTGTAGTTATGAATATGTATTTATGGCTCAGGAAAAAAATCCTGCCAGAAATGTAGAATTAGAATCAGAGTTACATATATTTTTATTTCTAAGAATATTTGGAATCCCTTATTTTTTTAAGTGTCCTTCATCAAAAATTGGTTAGTTAATAGATTTAAGCAATGACATGTTGACAACAGCATTATTATTATTTTCACAAAACTGTTATTGATGTACAGCATAAACTCAGAAACTTTTTAGTGGATTTTCATAAAGTTGTACATCCATGTAACCAGCACTCATATCAAGAGACAGAACATCATCACCACCCTTCCCCCTAGAATAGCTCACCTACCCCTTTCCAGATATGATATCTTCCTTAGGAGTAACCAACATTTAGGATTAGTTTGGTCCTTTTTCAATTTTTAATAAATACTGCATTGGCCAAAAAGTTCATTTGGCTTTTTCCATAAAATGTAACAACAAACGTTTTGGCCTACCCAGTAGAATCATAATAATGCGTGCCTTGCATGTCTGGTTTCTTTCATCCAACCTGATGTTTTTGAGAGTCATCCATATTATTACATGTAGTTGCAGTTGTTCATTTTCCTGGGTATAAAACATTCCAAATAAAGGTGTGACTATACCAGTTTATTTATCCATTCTACAGCTGATAGACAGTTGGATAAAGCAGCATTATTTTTAGGGATATTAGCAGCATTATTTTTAGCCATACTGTGGCTATTTTAAACAATGCTGCAAGAAACATGGGATGCAAATATTTTTTCAAATCAGTGTTTTCATTTTCTTTGGATCTATACCCAGGCATGGGATTGCTGGATCATATGGTAATTATATGTTTTAATTTTTTGAGAACTCCTCCCTCCCATACTATTTTCCATAGGGGGTAATCCAGTTTACAGTTTCACCAACAGTACATGAGGGTTTAGTGGTGCCGAACTCTTTTAGCTTTTGTTTCTCTGGAAAATTCTTTATGTCCCCTTCAATTCTGGATTATAACCTTGCCAGGTAGAGTATTCTTGGTTGAAACTTTTTTCCTTTCAACTCTTTGATATATAATACTGCTCTGTACTGGCCTGCTAATTTTCTGCTGAAAAGGCAGCTGTTAGTATTATGGGAGCTTGCTTATACATAACTAGTTGTTTTTCTCTTGCTGCATTTAAGATGCTCCCTTTTAAAATTTTAACATTTTAATTATAATGTGTTTTGTTGTGGATTTCTTTGAGTTCATGTTGTTTGATACTGTGCTTCTTGCTTATGGATGTTCATTTCTTTTCCTAGGTTAGGGAAGTTTTCAGTTACTACTTCTTCAAATATTTCTTTGCTTTTTTCTCCCTCTCTTCTTTTTGAACCCCTATAATCAGATGTTAGTATATTTGATTTTGTCCTAGAACTTTCTTAAACTATCATTATTTAAAAAGATTCTTCTTTATTCTGTTCACCTTGGGTTATTTCCAGTACTCTGTCATCTAGATTGCTAATCTATTCTTCTATATCATCTAATCTATTGTTGATACTCCCTAGTTTATTTTTTCATCTCAGTTATTGTATTCTTCAGCTTTGATTGATTTTATTTGATATTTTCTAACTCTTTATTGAAATTCTCACTGTGTTCATCCATTCTTCTGAGTTCAGTGAGGATCTTTATGATCATTACCTTGAACTCCTTATCTGGTAGATTTCCTTTCTTCATTTTACTTGGCTCTTCTTCTGAGGTTTTTGTCTTGCCCTTTTATTTGAAATGTATTCCTCTGTCTCCTCATTATTCTGAATTCTCTTGTTTGTTTCCATGTATTATGCAGGTCGTTTCTCTCCTGATCTCGCGGAAGTGGCCCAGTGTAGACGATGTCCTCTGGGGCTCGTCAGTGTGCTTCCCTCTGACTGTCAGAGAGAGAAGCTCCAGGGGCCCTCTCTGTGGGCTGTGTGTGCCCTTCTGTTGTGTTTGGGCCGAGCACTGAGTGCATGCTGGTAGGTGGGACTGGCCCTTGGCCCACCTGACTGTGGGGCCCTGCCTTGTGTGGTTGGTGGGAGTGTTGTGGTGGGAGGGGCAGGACCCCTGGGTTGTGAGTTCAGCCGTGTGTGACTCCTGTGGGGCTGCTGGTGGGCAGGTCATCTCCTCAGCACAGCTAGGTGTGAGGCCTGGCAGCTTGGTGGTGGTGTGGGTGCTCTATTGGGTGAGGCAGGCTCCCCATGCAGCTGTTTGCAAGGCCTGGTGGGGTGTGACTGATGTAGGAGTGTGGCTTGGTGGAGCAGGTCCTTGGCACTAGTAAGCTAAAGGGTGGATTCCAAAATGGTGCCTTCCAGAGCTGATGTTAGCATGGTAGAGCAAGATCACAAAAATGGCTGCCACCAGCTTCTTAATCACCAGGAGAGTCCCAGCTGCTCCCTGCCCTTCCAGGAGGCTCTTCAAGATCAGCAAGTAGGATTGACCCATGCACCTTTCAAACTGCTCCTTCTGTGCTGAGACTCAAGAGTGTGTGAGATTTTGTGTGCAGCCTTTAAGAGCAGAGTCTTAGTTTCCTACAGTCTTCTGGGTCTCCTTAATGTCAGCTGTGCTGGTTTTCAAAGTCAGATGTTTTGAAGCTTGTTTTTGTGGTGCAGGACCTTTGGGCTGGGAAACCCAGTGTGGGGCTCAGACCCCTCACTCTTCAGAGGAGGGGGAATCTGCTCTCTAGGGACTCTGAAGATATGATGAAATTTGTACACACAAAGCTAAGGGCAGCAGATATTTCTGTGGAGGAAAGACACAGCTATGGGAACTTAGGGTGTACTCAGAAGTGGCAGAAGCTTGGATTGGTTGGAGAGATGGGCTTGGAAAAGGTGATAAAGCTCTGGAGGTGAAATGACACAGTTATCGAGGACTTTGAATGGCTTTAGCTCTTAGAATTTCCACATGCACAATTTTGAAGGCTGGCATTCATACTTCCTAATAGGGTGAGTCTTAGTCTGTTTGAAGTGAAGTGAAGTGAAAGTTGCTCAGTCTTGTCTGACTCTTTGTGACCCATGTACTATACAGTCCATGGAATTCTCTAGGCCAGAATGCTGGAATGGGTAGCATTTCCCTTCTCCAGGGTATCTTCCCAACCCAGGGATCAAACCCAGGTCTTCCACATTGCAGGTGGATTCTTTACCAGCTGAGCCACAAGGGAAGCCCAAGAATACTGGAGTGGGTAGCTTGTCCATTCTGCTATAATAAAGTACCCTAGACTGGGTGACTTATAAACAACAAAAATTTATTTCTCATGGTTCTGGAGGCTAGGAGTTCTGATAAGAACTCTCTTCTGGTTTGCAGACTGCTGACTTCTCGTTGCATCCTCACATGGAAGAAAAAAATGTGTGAGCTTCCTCTCTGGGTTCTTCTTTTAAGGGCACTAATCCTTCTCATGAGGGCTTCACCCTAATGACCTAATTATGTACCAAAGACCCCCCCCCAAAATACAGTGGGGATTAGATTTCAACATATGAACTTGGGGGAGAACACAAACATTCAGTCCATAATCCTATTCCAGTTCAGTCGCTCAGTCATGTCTGACTCTTTGCGACGCCATGAACCACAGCACGCCAGGTCTCCCTGTCCATCACCAACTCCTGGAGTTTACCCAAACTCATGTCCATTGAGTCAGTGATGCCATCCAACTATCTCATCCTCTGACATCCACTTCTCCTCCTGGCCCCAATCCCTCTCAGCATCAGGGTCTTTTCCAGTGAGTCAGCTCTTTGCATCAGGTGGCCAAAGTATTGGAGTTTCAGCTTCAACATCAGTCCTTCCAATGAACACCCAGGACTGATCTCCTTTATGATGGACTGGTTGGATCTCCTTTATGATGGACTGGTTGGGTCTCCTTGCAACCCAAGGGACTCTCAAGAGTCTTCTCCAACACCACAGTTCAAAAGCATCAGTTCTTCGGGCGCTCGACTTTCTTTGTAGTCCATCTCTCACATCCATACATGACTACTGGAAAAACTACAGCCTTGACTAGATGGACCTTTGTTGGCAAAGTAATGTCTCTGCTTTTTATTTTTTTTTTAATTTTTTTCACAATAATGAAAGATGTTTATCAGTTTTCACAATTAATAGCCAGACAAAAAATGCATAATTGCCATTGCAAGCCATAATGGAAACATGATTAACCTAACAGTAGAAAATAATTACATTTTGGAGGCTTAAGTAGAGTGATGCGGTACGTGGAAATACATACGTGCATATATTTCATCTTTCATCCACCCAGTCTATCTTTAGGCTGGTACATTTAATCCATTTATATGTAAGGTTATTATCAATATATATGTTCCTATTACCGTTTTCTTAATTGTTTTGAGTTTATTCTTTGTAGGTTGGTCTCTTCCTTCTCTTGTGTTTCCTGCCTAGAAGTTCCTTTTTCATTTGTTGTAAAGCAAATGAGTGGTGGTGCTGGATTCTCTTAACTTTTGCCTTCGTAAATCTTTTGATTTCTCCTTTAAATCTGAATGACAGCCTTGATGGGTAGAGTATTCTTGGTTATATCTTCTTCCTTCTCATCCCTTCAAATATATTGTGCCATTCCCTTCTGGCTTGTAGAGATTCTGTTGAGAAATCAGCTGATAAACAGAAAGAGAAATAAAGGAAACGATACCATTCACCATTGCAACAAAAAGAATAAAATACTTAGGAGTATATCTACCTAAAGAAACAAAAGACCTATACATAGAAAACTATAAAACACTGATGAAAGAAATCAAAGAAGACACAAACAGATGGAGAAATATACCGTGTTCATGGATTGGAAGAATCAATATTGTCAAAATGGCTATACTACCCAAAGCAATCTATAGATTCAATGCGATCCCTATCAAGCTACCAACGGTATTTTTCACAGAACTAGAACAAATAATCTCACAATTTGTATGGAAATACAAGAAACCTCGAATAGCCAAAGTAATCCTGAGAAAGAAGAATGGAACTGGAGGAATCAATCTGCCTGACTTCAGACTCTACTACAAAGCCACAGTCATCAAGACAGTATGGTACTGGCACAAAGACGGAAATATAGATCAATGGAACAGAATAGAAAGCCCAGAGATAAGTCCACGAACCTATGGTCACCTTATCTTCGACAAAGGAGGCAAGGATATACAATGGAAAAAAGACAACCTCTTTAACAAGTGGTGCTGGGAAAACTGGTCAACCACCTGTAAAAGAATGAAACTAGAACACTTTCTAACACCATACACAAAAATAAACTCAAAATGGATTAAAGATCTAAATGTAAGACCAGAAACTATCAAACTCCTAGAGGAGAACATAGGCAAAACACTCTCCGACATAAATCACAGCAGGATCCTCTATGACCCACATCCCAGAATTTTAGAAACAAAAGCAAAAATAAACAAATGGGATCTAATCAAACTTAGAAGCTTTTGTACAACAAAGGAAACTATAAGCAAGGTGAAAAGACAGCCCTCAGATTGGGAGAAAATAATAGCAAATGAAGCAACAGACAAAGGATTAATTTCAAAAATATACAAGCAACTCCTCCAGCTCAACTCCAGAAAAATAAATGACCCAATCAAAAAATGGGCCAAAGAACTAAACAGACATTTCTCCAAGGAAGACATACGGATGGCTAAGAAACACATGAAAAGATGCTCAACATCACTCATTATCAGAGAAATGCAAATCAAAACCACAATGAGGTACCATTACACGCCAGTCAGGATGGCTGCTATCCAAAAGTCTACAAGCAATAAATGCTGGAGAGGGTGTGGAGAAAAGGGAACCCTCTTACACTGTTGGTGGGAATGCAAACTAGTACAGCCGCTATGGAAAACAGTGTGGAGATTTCTTAAAAAACTGGAAATAGAACTGCCATATGACCCAGCAATACCACTTCTAGGCATATACACCAAGGAAACCAGATCTGAAAGAGACACGTGCACCCCAGTGTTCATCGCAGCACTGTTTATAATTGCCAGGACATGGAAGCAACCTAGATGCCCATCAGCAGATGAATGGATGAGGAAGCTGTGGTACATATACACCATGGAATATTACTCAGCCGTTAAAAAAGAATTCATTTGAATCAGTTCTAATGAGATGGGTAAAACTGGAGCCCATTATACAGAGCGAAGTAAGCCAGAAAGATAAAGACCATTACAGTATACTAACACATATATATGGAATTTAGAAAGATGGTAACGATAACCCTATATGCAAAAAAAGAAAAAGAGACTCAGATGTATAGAACAGACTTGTGGACTCTATGGGAGAACCCGGGGGTGGGATGTTTCAAGAGAACAGCATCGAAACATGTATATCTAGGGTGAAACAGATCACCAGCCCAGGTTGGATGCATGAGACAAGTGCTCAGGCCTGGTGCACTGGGAGGACCCAGAGGGATGGGGTGGAGAGGGAGGTGGGAGAGGGGACCGGGATGGGGAATACATGTAAATCCATGGCTAATTCAATGTATGACAAAAACCACTGCAATGCTGTAAAGTAATTAGCCTCCAACTAATAAAAATAAATGGGAAAAAAAAAAAGGGGAAAAATGGCAAAGAGCATACAAGGGAACTCGCATAAGTTTATGTCTCTGCTTTTTAATATGATATCTAGGCTGGTCATAACTTTCCTTCCAAGAAGTAAGCATCTTTTAATTTCATGGTTGCAATCACCATCTTCAGTGATTTTTGAGCCCAAAAAATAAAGTCTGATACTGTTTCCACTGTTTCCCCATCTGTTTGCCATAAAGTGATGGACCAGATGTCATGATCTTAGTTTTCTGAATGTTGAGCTTTAAGCCAACTTTTTCACTCTCCTCTTTCACTTTCATCAAGAGGCTCTTTAGTTCTTCTTCACTTTCTGCCATAAAGGTGGTGTCATCTGCATATCTGAGGTTATTGATATTTCTCCTGGCAATCTTGATTCTGGCTTGTGCTTCCTCCAGCCCAGTATTTCTCATTATGTACTCTGCATATAAGTTAAATAAGCAGGGTGACAATATACAGCCTTGACGTACTCCTTTTCCTATTTGGAACCAGTCGGTTGTTTCATGTCCAATCCTAACTGTTGCTTCCTGACCTGCAAACAGGTTTCTCAAGAGGCAGGTCAGGTGGTCTGGTATTCCCATCTCTTTCAGAATTTTCCAGTTTACTGTGATCCACACAGTCAAAGGCTTTGGCATAGTCAATAAAGCAGAAATAGATGTTTTTCTGAAACTCTCTTGCTTTTTTGATGATCCCTTCGTTTTTTCAGATTTTGAGATTCAATAGCACAGCAAACAACAAGACAGGACTTCCCTGGTAGCTCAACTGGTAAAGAATTCACCTGCAATGCAAGAGACCCCAGTTTGATTCCTGATGTCAGAAAGATCCTTTGGAGTAGGGATAGGCTACCCACTACAGTATTCTTACCTGGAGAATTCCCTGGTAGCTCAGATGGTAAAGAATCTGCCTCCAATGAGGGAGACCTGGGTTTAATTCCTGGGTTGGGAAGATCCCCTGGAGAAGGGCATGGCGACCCACTCTAGTATTCTTGCCTGGAGAATCCCCATGGACAGAGGAGCCTGGCGACTACAGTCCATGGAGTTGCAAAGAGTCAGACATGACTGAACGACCAAGCACAGCACAGCATCAACAAGACAGGCCTTATTCCTTGGAAGAAAAAGTGTGAGAAACCTAGACAGAGTATTAAAAAGCAAAGACATCACTTTGCTGACAAAGGTCTGTATAGTCAAAGCTGTGGTTTTTGCAGTAGTCATGTATGGATGTGAGAGTAGACCATAAAGAGGGCTGAGTGACAAATAATTGATGTTTTCGAACTGTGGTGCCAGAGAAGACTTTTAAGGGTCCCTTGGACAGCAAGGAGATCAAACCAGTCAATCCTAAAGGAAATCAACCTTGAATATTCACTGGAAGGACTGATACTGAGCCTGAACCTCCAGTACTTTGGCCATCTGATGTGAAGACCTGACTCATGGGAAAAGAATCTGATGCTGGGAAAGATTGAGGGCAGGAGGAGAAGGGGGTGACAGAGGATGAGATGGGTTGGATGGCATCACTGACTCAAACTCAATGAGTTTGAGTGAACTCTGGGAGATAGTGAAGGACAGGGGAGCCCGGTGTGCTGCCGTCTATGGAGTTGCAAAGAGTCAGGCACGACTTAGTGACTGAACAACAACCAACAAGACAGATGGTACATCCAAATGAGTGTTATAAAGATCAATTAAATCATGTTACATCAATGTCTCAATGGTTCAAATAGCTATTAGAAGTATAAGTAGTACTAAACAAGATGATAGAATCTGAACTAGTCCAAGACTAGGGATCTCTGGTAGTCCCTAGCTGATATGGAGGTCAAGGAAGTGGATGCACAGTATTATACATCCCCATAATATCTCAGCATAAAAACCAAGATTCCTTATTATATTCTTTGTTTTCATTTTGATTCCATTAGCCATACAGATATATCTTTATTTTAATACTGGCTAATAGTTTTCATTCCAATCCCAAAGAAAGACAATCCCAAAGAATGCTCAAACTACTGCACAATTGCACTCATCTCACACGCTAGTAAAGTAATGATCAAAATTCTCCAAGCCAGGCTTTGGCAATACGTGAACCATGAACTTCCATATGTTCAAGCTGGTTTTAGAAAAGGCAGAGGAACCAGAGTTCAAATTGCCAACATCCACTGGATCATCGAAAAAGCAAGAGAGTTCTAGAAAAGCATCTACTTCTGATTTATTGACTATGCCAAAGCCTTTGACTGTGTGGATCACAATAACTGTGGAAAATTCTGAAAGAGATGGGAATACCAGACCACCTGACCTGCCTCTTGAGAAACCTGTTTGCAGGTCAGGAAGCAACAGTTAGAACTGGACATGGAACAACCGACTGGTTTCAAATAGGAGAAGGAGTACGTCAAGGCTGTATATTGTCACCCTGCTTATTTAACTTATATGCAGAGTACATCATGAGAAACTCTGGGCTGGAAGAAGCACAAGCTGGAATCAAGATTGCCGGGAGAAATATCAATAACCTCAGATATGCAGATGATACCACCATTATGGCAGAAAATGAAGATGAACTAAAAAGCCTCTTGATGAAAGTGAAAGAGGAGAGTGAAAAAGTTGGCTTAAAGCTCAGCATTCAGAAAACTAAGATCATGACATCTGGTCCCATCACTTTATGGCAAACAGATGGGGAAACAGTGGAAACAGTACCAGACTTTATTTTTTGGGCTCAAAAATCACTGCAGATGGTGATTGCAACCATGAAATTAAAAGACGCTTACTTCTTGGAAGGAAAGTTATGACCAGCCTAGATATCATATTAAAAAGCAGAGACATTACTTTGCCAACAAAGGTCCATCTAGTCAAGGCTGTAGTTTTTCCAGTAGTCATGTATGGATGTGAGAGTTGGACTGTGAAGAAAGCTGAGCACCGAAGAATTGATGTTTTGAATTGTGGTGTTGGAGAAGACTCTTGAGAGTCCCTTGGACTGCAAGGAGATCCAACCAGTCCATCATAAAGGAGATCAGTCCTGGGTGTTCATTGGAAGGACTGATGCTGCAGCTGAAACTCGAGTACTTTGGCTACCTCATGCGAAGAGTTGACTCGTTGGTTAAGACCCTGATGCTGGGAGGGATTGGGGCCAGGAGGAGAAGTGGACGATAGAGGATGAGATGGCTGGATGGCATCACCGACTCGATGGACATGAGTTTGAGTAAACTCTGGGAGTTGGTGATGGACAGGGAGGCCTGGCCTGCTGCGGTTCACGGGGTCGCAAAGAGTTGGACATGACTGAGCGACTGAACTGAACTGAACTGAATAGGTTCTAGGGACTGTAAACCTCTAATTAGCAAGCTTAGTGAAAAAGCTTTTTTTCTGATATAATGCTTACTTGCTCAAATAGTTCATTTTAAAGCAGCACAGCAATTACATCTCCTGTGATAAAACTGAAGTCTGAGCATACTTTTTAAAGCATTTGATAGAAAATAAATCCAGATTCAGTTTTAGGAAAAGAAACTGGTTGTTAGATTTAAATCTGTGTTGTATCTTATAACTCTGCTGCTGTTTTTCCTATAATCATTAAAAAAATACCTTTCTACATTATTTCCTGAAATTTCTTGTAACTCTCAGACTCCAAAAATATAAGACTATCATCTGGGTAAGGCTTTTTATCAATATTTAAGTTCTACTAATTAATTTATGTAAAACAGTGTTCAAGCTTGGGTTGATATCCCAGCTATATGCTTAAAAATCTTATTAGTTGAAAGAAGCATTGTCAGACATTGCTGGCTTCTCAAGCCCTTGGTTAAGAATTAATAAAATCGCCAACTCTAACAAGATATTTTTGGTCTTAAATTTAGTGTTGTCTTTTTGTTTCTGTGAAGGCTGTTGATATTCCACATGCCAACACTCCTTAAGAAGAAAACAGAAAGAGAGGAGTGAATGTAAGCTGATAGACAGGGCAGCTGGCAGTTTGGGTCTGATCCCCGCCCCAGGCAGAAGCCCAGGAGAGCTTTTTCCCTGGGTTATGAGTTCCTTAGTGTGATTCAACTCTCTGAGTGGCCTTAGGGGCAAATTAGGTGCATGAAAGGGGAATTCACAGAGATGACCTTGTAGGCCAGTAATACAGAGAAATTTAGCAATGATGGTAAAGAATCAACCTGCAATGTAGGAGACCTGGGTTTGATCCCTGGATTGGGAAGATCCCCTGGAGAAGGGAATAGCTACCCACTCCAATATTCCTGCCTGGTGAATCCCATGTACAGAGGAGCCTGGTGGGCTACAGTCCATGGGGTTGCAAAGAGTGGGACATGATTGAGTGACTAACACCTTCACTGTTAGCAATGAAAGCATTATTTTCATTTCCCATCTAGCTATTCAGAAGACAGTTTCACAGTTAGGAAGGTAACTTTCTTATCTTTTTAAACAAAGACATCCTTTCGTATTTGATCCTCTTAGACATTATTCGTGTCCTACTAACTTTGAAGAAAGAAAACACCCCAGAATACGTGAAGTAATTTTTTTTTTTGATAATTTCATTCCAAATACGGAAAAGAAAAATGGGATGTGCAACAGTGCTGCCTGTCTTAAGGTACCTGGAAGTCTCCATTGGTAGGCTGCCAGGCCCTTGGGTGAGGAGCAGAACTGTGAATATTTCTTAGGCAGATGGTGTGATGTTGAGCTTTGTCTGTAGGGGGTGCTGGAGGGGCAGAGGAGCTGAAAAGTGCGCCTATTTTGCCTTGCTTCTGTGGGGCAAATTGGTTCTCCAGCACCTTGCTCCTGCAGTGTGGTGGCTCCTCCTGGCCTGGTTCTTAATGTGTGGGCAGTGCCTCCAGCATGCAGTGTGTCCAGCCTGTCCCTCAGCACGAGCAGCTTCTCCAATGCCTCTGCCCGGCTCCGGTAGCGTGTGGCTTCTCTGGTGCCTGGCTTTGACAGTGTACCTCTTCCTTGCTGCTTGGCTCTTGAAATATGTGTTGACCCGCAGCACCTAGTGGCCAGGAAATTCCCTTGATACAGTTTGGGTGACTTCTCAGTGTAATGCCACCAACAAGACATCTCCCTATTGAAAGGCTTCTCCTGGCTCTCTCTTCAGAAGCTTTTCAGTGACTTCCAGGGCATAGCATCTTGCTGTGGATAGTCTTCTCAGAGGGTGGGTTTTCAGCAGGTTCTGCTAGTGTTACTTCTCAGTGACTTCAACAGTCATGAACCATCCTCATGTCATGTCTTTTCCAACAAGGTCTGGATTTTAGATCTGGTACAGGGTAGGGAGGGTGCCTCTTCTTATCTCAGCCCTAAGGTGGTGCCTGCTCTTTGTAATAGCTATTTCTGGCTTCTTTAGAGTTATCTTTATTTCTTGTCAATTCTTTATTACCTCAATCCCCTGTTATAGTTCATAATTCCTTATATTAAACTTTCTGTGATCAAGTTATTGAATAGATTCTGTTTCTTGATGTATCAAATGTTTCTTGATACATTTACAAAGATATACTTCGGAGGTGATCACTTTGTGTTGGTTTTCCCAGAGCCAAGATGTAGTTTTTGGTTTGTAGATTCAAGTCTTATTTCTGCAGAATGTTTTTGAATGATACTTTAATATTTTTCCATTCCCTTTATTTCCATTCTCTTGGGAATATCAATTATATGTATGTTGAATTTCCTTTGCCTTTCACAGCTATCATTTTCCCTCTGACCTTTAATCATTTTCACTCAAGATTTATTTTTTAATGTGTTCTTTCAGTCCTCCTCTCTGTGAACCTAAACTTTTCTCAAGAGCCCTGTGTTTTTAATTTATGATATTGCTTGCTTTTTTTCCTTCTAATTTCTTTTCTGTTTTTGGAAGCTTTGACTAATTTTGTGGTTTTGCTCTGTCTTCTTTGATCATTCATAATTCTGTTTTGAAGCCCTATTTATACATGCATTTGTTTTACTAAGTGTTTTGTATCGATGCCTTGTATTTGGTTACATTTTCATCTATTTAATGGCAGCATTAGTATGAATATTTTCCATCTGTCATTTATCTTTCATGCCCCTTTCCTCTATTTTTCTGTTAGATACTCATATAAATCTCATGCTGAGTCTCATATAATTTTTACACACCTTTAGATGAGTTGAATTTTCTCCAGATCAGGAAGTTCTACTTAATTTCCTTATAAAACAGGTTTGAGTATATATGCCTTCTATGAATTTTTATTTTGCTTCAGCCAACAGAGCCAAGTAACTTCAAATATGTGCATGATTTACAGTGTATGTCTTCCCCCTGCCTTGTCTTGAGGCTCCTTTTTATAAATATGTGATTTCTCGGTCATCACTCTCTATTGCTCTTCTCTGGGTGTGCCACTAACTTTAAACTACTAAAAATTTTCAACTGTCTGAAATTTGCACACATAAAAGTACTTTCTTGAAAGCTTCTACATTCCAATCTACCTTGTGCCGAACTTAGGAGCCATTTCTCATATTGGAGGTGAAGTTTGCATTTGAAATGCAAATGCAATTTGCATTCTTGTGATGACTTCCATTGGTAAGGTCTGTCTTTATGCTGATGTTATAATACTAAAGATTTATTGGAATTTATAAACTAAAAACTTTATGAAGACAACCAAAGTTTGTTGTCTTACATTTAGTCTTCTGAATGAGTGAAAAGTATTAATTTGAGCTAATTTTAACATGTATTAATTTTTTAATTAATGCATGTTAATAAAAAAATACAAATATTATTCAGTCATGGTATCATCTTTCGGTTCATCCTAGATAGAAGTGACCCAAGTGTTGACTTAAAAAATAGCCACAACCTAAAAGTTGAGTGTTATGTTTTATTTGGCAGAAATTTTTAATACTTAAGCCCAGGAGGCATCATCTCAAGTAACCCTGAGAGAAGTGCTCCATGGGGGCAAGGTGAGGAGCAAGGTTATATAGACATTTTACAACAGAGGGCATGGAGCCTGAACATCAAGAGATTATTGTTAATTGAAAACAGACATCCCAAGTTAAGGAATTTAGCACTTTCCTATGTATTGGAAGATGCAATGGTTTGGGCTCACTGAAATCAGCCCCTTCATATGCATCTCAGCTATCTGGGGCCAGTATCCTGTGTTGTCACATCCTGGCTTCCTCAAGACTCCCCGTAGGGAGTGGCTGCAGCCAGATGGCTCCTGGATCATGCAGGTCTTCTTCTTGAGTGCCCTGGAGGGCTGGAATTGCTGATGACTGTGATGTCCTTATTTACTGATATGGTGGAAAATACTCCATTTCTCACAGCGAACAGTCTCTGTTCTGATCTGCTGTCTACATGTTATGGAACCAAACCTGGGTCCAGCTGCCCTCAGGCAGTAGTCAATCTACTGATACTGGGTTGTGGTGAAGGAAAGCGCAGTATTTATTGTAAGGCACTAGCTGAAGAGTCTGTAATAATTAGTCAACTCTCCAGTGAGTTTCAGCAAATCATTTTTTAAGGCCAGGTGATGTGGGTATGTGGTCAGCTCGTGCACAATTCTCTGATTAGTTGATGGTGAGGTAATAGGGCAGTGTCACATTATCAGTTCTTAGGCTCCAGTGGGCCTGGGGGCTATATGCTCATATTCTTCAGGTTGTTAATGGCTTCCATTTGGTGGGTGTTTTAGCATCTGTAAAAAAAAACTCAGGAAATGTGCATCAGATACTGTTATCTTGGTTCTTCAGAGAGGAGCTAAAGTAGAGGATGTGGAGAAGGGGTTCGTCCCCGGAAGGCCCAATAGGGTCCTGCTTGGTGCCACACATCTTGTGTTATCTCAGTTATTCTGATTCCTCTGTGTGCTTCGTAATAGTTGCTGTGTGATGTTTGCACTGGGTTTTTGATTTGTCATGTTTGTATTCCTTACTATCTGCAGTCATCTCTCAGACTGTGATTTTGTCAGTGATCAAAGTTCATGCTAAAAAAAAAGATTTTGCATCTTTTTAAAATAAAATCTGAGATGTGCAGGCTGTATATTCCCTATTCACATAGAAATAGATTTTGTGACTTGCTTGGCCCTTCAGTTTTCTCTGTAGCCCAAGCTGTGGTAATAGAGAACAAGTATGACTCCATATTGGATCTATTCCTTTAGCTCTAGCCCTTGCGCTTTGTTGCCTGTGCTTAGTCATGCTGACTCTGCATCTTTTATAAAAGAATGGTGGCTGTAGCCTGAAATATACATGATAGCCCATTCTCAAGGCTCTGCCTCCCAGGCCTGACCTTTAACAGTATAACACTTGTAACAGAGAAGAATGTTTGTCTTGTTGGAGATGTATAGGTATGCCTAAGACAGAAAACTTAATTGATAAATGTTTGTGTTCTGACTGCTCCATTGATCAGCTATTCTCCCATATTTCTCCCTCTCCTTGGGCCTCTCTGTTCCCTGAGACACATGATGCAAAAGTTAGGCCAATTTATAAAGCTACAATGGCCTCTCAGTGTTCAAGTGCAGAGAGGAACTGCACTTTAAATCAAAAGTTAGAAATGATTAAGCCTAGTGATGAGGACATTTGAAAGCCAGAAGAGGCTGAAATCTAGGCCTCCTGTCACACAGTTAGCCAAGTTGTGAATGCAAAGGAAAAGTTAAGGGAAATTAAAAGTACTACTCCATTGAATGATAGGAAAGTGAAATAGCCTTATTGCTGATAATGGAGAAAGTTTTAGTGGTCTAGATAGAAGATCAGCCACAACATTCACTTAAACCAAAACCTAACCTAGAGCAAAGCCATCAGTTCAGTCGCTCAGTCATGTCCAGCTCTTTGTGACCCCATGGACTGTCGCATGCCAGGCTTCATTTTCCATCACCAACTCCTGGAACTTGCTCAAACTCAGGTCCATCGAGTCAGTGATGCCATCCAACCATTTCATCCTCTGTCATCCGCTTCTCCTCGTGCCTTCAATATTTCCCAGCATCAGGGCCTTTTCCAGTGAGTCAGTTCTTTACATCAGGTGGCCAAAGTTTTGGATCTTCAGCTTCAGCATCAGTCCTTCCAATGAATATTCAGGACTGATTGCCTTTAGGATTGACTGATTTGATCTCCTTGCTATCCAAGGGACTCTCAAGAGTCTTCTCTAACACCACAGTTCAAAAGCATCAGTTCTTCAGCACTCCGTTTTCTTTATAGTCCAGCTCTTACATCCATACATGACTACTGGAAAAACCATAGCTTTGACTAGATGAACCTTTGTTAGCAAAGTAGTGCCTCTGCTTTTTAATATGCTGTCTAGGTTGGTCATAGCTTTTCTTCCAAGGAGCAAGTGTCTTTTAATTTCATGCTTCACAGGTATGAAGCAGCAGCTTTTTATTCAAGCAAAATTGGAGGAAGGCAGGTAACTCTGTTGCAGCTCACACACATTGCTGTTTATTTTCTGGTCACTCTCTTGGCATGAGGTAGCATCTGAGTTGCAGTTTCTTTTGTTTAGCCAGACTTCTTTTTTCAGACTGCACTGAATCCAGGGCCAGGTACATGTTTGTTTCCTGTTATTGGTTGAATCATGACCTCACACACACACACACAAAACCATATTGTAGTCCTAACTATTAGGACTCCAGAGTATGGCCTTACTTGGAGATAAGGTGTTTACATGAGTAATCAAGTTAAAATGAGTTCATTGGGGTGGGCCTTACACCAACACAAGTAGTGTCCTTCTAAAAAGAGGCAACTTGGATACAAAGACAGATGCATAGGCAGGGAAAATGCCTTATGAACAGGAAGGAAGAGATTACAGAGATTAGTTTATAAGAAGCCAAGGGGGCTTCCCCTGTGGCTCAGTGTAAAGAATCTGGCTGCGATGCAGGAGCCGCAGAAGACTTGGGTTTTATCCTTGGGTTGGGAAGATCTCCTGGAGGTGGGCCTGGCAACCCACTCTGGTATTCTTGCCTGGAGAATCCCATGGACAGCCTGGCAGGCTACATACAGTCCATTGGGTGACATAGAGTGCAGACATGACTGAAGGGACTTTGCACACATGCTTGCACAGCAGAAGCTGAGAAATACTGAAGATGTCCAGTACACTGGCAGAAGCTGGGAAGCTAAAGGTGTGTGATATTTTCTCTCTTGATCTCTGACTTTCTAGGCTCTAAAACTAAGACAGTTTCTAAGTCATTCAGTTTTTAGTCCTTTGTTCCAGCAACTCTAACAAACTGCTGTATCTCTCCAGTCACTGAAGTTGGAAGTTTGAAGGTGGTGAGAGACTGACAAGAGTTCCAATCTGTCCTTGGTGTTCTAAGCCAACCTTGAGGATTCACCTGTCCTTGCTTCTCTCATTTCACATCTGACTTTCCTTCTCAACTGCTTTATTTACTGACCTCAGGTTATAGAATCATGTGCAGAGGCAACTGCTTCACAGAGGCAGTGTCCCATAATTTTATGAGGTCAAATTCATATTATAAAAGCTTTTTATCTTTCTCTCTCTCTCTTCACACACACACACACACACACACACACACACACACACACGCACATACATGTAACATATCTCCTAGGAGTTCTGTTTCTTATATCAAGCCCTGAGTGATGTAGAATCCTTTATGTATTTTTAATACCAGTCCTTAGTTAGATATATGTTTTTTTTTTCTTCTCCAGTCTCATTGTCTTTCCATTTTCATAATGGTGTTTTAGATAGCTTTTTTTTTTTTTAATTTTGGTAAGGTAAAATTTATTGGTCATTGATTTTTTTTTAAATCTGGTCTAAGAACTATTTATTTCAAAATCATGAAGATATTATCCTATGTTTTTTGAGCATGGCATAAGCTAGTGGTCAAAGTTTTTACTTTAATGGAGATTAAAGAATCAGTTCAGTTCAGTCTGCTGGTTGTGTCCAACTTTTTGCAACCCCATGGACTGCAACATGTCAGGCCTCCCTATCTATCACCACCTCCTGGAGTTTACTCAAACTCATGTTCATTGAGTTGGTGATGCCATCCAACCATCTTATCCTCTGTCATCCCCTTCTCCTCCTGTCTTCAATCTTTCCCAGCATCAGGGTCTTTTCAAATGAGTCAGTTCTTCACATCAGGTGGCCAAAGTATTGGAGTTTCAGCTTCAGCATCAGTCCTTCCAATGAATATTTAGGACTGATCTCCTTTATGATGGACTGGTTGGATCTCCTTGCAATCCAAGGGACTCTCAAGAGTCTTCTCCAACACCACAGTTCAAAAGCATCAATTCTTCAGCTCTCAGCTTTCTTTATAGTCCAACTCTCACATCCATACATGACTACTGGAAAAACCATGGCTTTGACTAGAGGGACTTTTGTTGCCAAAGTAACGTCTCTGCTTTTTAATATGCTGCCTAGGTTGGTTATAACTTTTCTTCCAAGGAGTAAGTGTCTTTTAATTTCATAGCTGCAGTCACCATCTGCAGTGATTTCCAATAGCATTTATTAAAATGACCTTTCTTCATTGAATTAGTTTAGGATCTTTGTTGAAATTAATCGACTGTATCCACATGGGTTTATGGCTGAACTCCATTCTCTTCCACTGATTTACTTGTCTACACTTAGGCCAAGATCATACTGTAATGACTACTATAACTCTATAGTAAACCTTGAAATCTGGGACTGTAAATCTCATAGCTTTGTTCTTTTTAAAAACTGTTTTGGCCATTCCAGATTCTTTGAATTTACATACAAATTTCAGAACAAGTTTGTTAATTAAAAAAAAAATCCTCTTGGGATTTTGATTGGGAATGAATTTGATATGTAGATTAGGGAAGTGTTCATACCTTACTAATGTTGCTATGCTATAAACATGACATAAATCTCTGTTTATTTGGATTTTCCTTAAATCCTATAAGCAAATGGATTTTAGTTTCCCATGTAGACATTTCACACATCTTTTTATTGAATTTATTCTTAAGTATTTTTAAGCTATTGTCAATAGTACTTAAAGATATTTTCTAGTTATTTGTTGCTAGTATATATAAAGGCAATTTATTGTTGTATGTTGTAGTTCAGTCACCAAATCATGTCTGACGGTCTGAAACTCCATGGATTACAGCATACCAGGCCTCCCTGGCCCTCACCATCTCCTGGAGTGTGCCCAAATTCATGTCTTTTGAATCAGTGATGCCATCCAACCGTCTCATCCTCTGTCCCACTCTCCTTCTCCCTTCAGTCTTTCCCAGCATCAGGGTCTTTTCCAGGAGTCAGTTCTTTTCATCAGGTGGCCAAAGTAGTGGAGTTTCAGCCTCGGTATCAGTCCTTCCAGTGAGTTTCAGGATTGATTTCCTTTAGAATTGACTGGTGGGATCTCCTTGAAGTCCAAGGGACTCTCAAGATTCTTTCTCAGCACCCCAGTTTGAAAGCATCAATTTTTGTTGTTCTTGTTGTATACTGACCTTGAATCCAATGGTCTTGTTGAATTCATTTGTTCACTTGTAAAAATAGATTCCTGGATAAATTTCAAAATGCTGAAACCATCAAATACTGGCAAGGAGATGGAGCAACAGAAAAACTCATTCATTGCTTGTGGAAATGCAAAATATACAGCCTCTTTGGAAGGCAGTTTGGCAGTTCTTTATAAAGCTCAATATAGGCTTACCATGTGATCCAGCAATTTTGCTTCTAGGTATTTACTGTCAAGCCTTCACATATGTGTTTACAGCAGCTTTCTTCAGCTTTGCCTAAACCTGAAAGCAGGCAAAATGGACTCCGATAGATTTATGGATGACCAAACTGTGGCATATCCATACAATGGAATATTATTTAGTGATACACAACTATGAAAAGGCGTGGAGCAAATGTAAATGCATATTGCTAAATCAAAGAAGTCAATCTGAATAGGCCATGTATTCTATGATTGCAACTATGTGACATTCTGGAAGAGTCAAGCTCTGGAGACAGTGAAACCATCAGTGATTGCCTGGGGCCTGTGAGAGAAAAAGGTCACATTCAGTGCAGATTTCTGCAAGGCTGTGGCCGCAGGTGGCAAGGGGGCAGAGTGAGGGTGGGGTGGTGGCAGTGAGGTCAAGGGAGGTGACTTGTTAAGCTCTGACCGCACCAAAAGTAAGAGTCTAGGGCTTAATGGTGTGTGGCTACTACAGCTTAAGTTTGGTCTATACGGACTCTGGTTTTAGCAGGGTATTTGGGCCAAGTGCAGCCTCATCAGATGATAGCATGCCCCAGAAGGCTTAGGAAGCAGGCCTAGCTGATGCAAAGAAGGATTTTCCCGTTTTAGTGTAAAGGACTTTTAGATACTGAAGCTTAGAAAAATTACATGATGCTTATTCTGTTAAAGTCTATAGGTCAGGACTTAACACTACAACCAAGTTTCATGAGTGGCTTAAAACACTGATATGAATATTTCTACCAGTCCGAGCTAGGTGGAAAAGACAGGTGACTTCAGATCTGTTCCTCTTTATGTTGTTTTCAAGTCATTCTGGGCCAAGGGAGGATTGTGTTGTATGTGTATTGTTGACAGTCTTGTAGGGGTTATTTTTCCCATCACATGGCCTCAGTTGACTCTGGGTTTGTTAGTCATGTAAGTCCTGATCATTACTTTAGAAATTAACACAAATTGTAGCTTCATCCATCAGTTTGAGATTAGTAATAAACAAGTAAGGTTTCTGGTTTTTAAGAAGATGATGAATGAGCCAAGGTGTTTGGCTCCTTCCCTCAGGTCAACCTTGGAGAAACTTGGAGGTAAAAATGAATTCAAAAATCTCACAACAGTGAAGCCCCGTGAAGAAATGCCTGTGAGACTGAAGTCTGTGTTCACTTGCTATGTATACAGAGGTAGACGGCTGCAGCCCAGGGTGGAATGGGTTAATCAGAGGATTTGTTGGAGGAGCACAGTGAATAAGATAAACAGTAGAAATCTGTGGAGGGTGATTATGCAACCTTTACAAATGTGGGGAGATAGATTCTGCAGACCTAGGCAGTTTCATATCCTGAGGCAGAGGCCTCTGCACCAGATTCCACGTTCCTGGTTGTGAGAGTGTAGTCATGGGGACCAGAAAAACAGGGCTCAAAAGGGACATGGAAATGAAGAGGCTCTGAATGTGCAAGAAAGTCACTTCAAATAAGACCCAGTGACACCACTCCACTGTAAATTTCTAAATTTTGCCAGAAATTTATGTCTGGCATGTCTCAAATGCCAGTTTTCTGAGGAACAAGTAGATTTTCTTTCCAGATATAGTACACACAGTCATTATTATCATGAAAATTAAACAAGAAGATGCAGCTAAATTGCTTAGCCCAAGACGAGGGGAACAGGGCTCAACAAATATTAGTTGTCACTTAAAAGTATTTTCAAGTTTAATCTGAGGGGTAAGGTACTCCTTGAGTGGCCAGTTGAACTCAGTAAAACCTCTAGTTTGCCAGTCTTTTTTTTCAATACGACTATCAAAGGAAAATATCTTATTATAAGGCAAGAAGAAATTTGATACCCATGAATATGATATATTCTTGTAGAAAAATCTATGAACCTACGAGCAGAAATACTCAGGAAATCCTTTTGGAAACTGGATGTAAGTGATATTGTCAAATAGTATCAGAGACTGCTTGGGCAAATGAGCATGTATAATATACTCTTAAAATAGATCAACAGAAGCTCAATAGAGGAAAGAGATAATGAAGGCAGGCCTTTTCCTTATCTGGACATCTGTTAGTTGGCTTATTCAGTTAAAATCAGACACTACTTCAGCAATTCATTTTTAAAAGGCATAAAAGTGATAAACTGAACTGCTTTGCTGTTCCTAATTTGGCCAACAAGGAGCTATTAGTTGGTAAAATGGAAGTGTCTGAACTCTTGAGATAAAGCAGTTTTTTATTATGACAGTTTAAAAAACTACACAAAAGTGAGTGATTAAGCAAACATCTATGTAGTTATCCCTGGATTTAATAACTATTCACATCAGTTTTTTCTCTGGGTTTCTAATACTGCCAAATGCCAATGTGGAAAATATTAAGTTAGCAGTAGTAGATTGATAAGTCAAAAATAAAAGAATGGAGCTATTTATCAGGATAGTAATTCTTGATATTATGCTACACCCAGTGTTCATTTTGCAATTCTTTTGCCCATTATAAGTGGATTCCTTTCTGAGTTTTTCATGAGTAATTTTCATGCCTGTAATTTCTCCCTTTGAAAAAAGTGGATTTTCAGTGGGATGCACTATTTTTCAATATGGGGAAAAGATCATTTCAGTGAAACACTTTGGATCTGAGAATATTGTATAGAGAAAAGTGAAGCAATCAATGCTTTTATTTTTATTGATATGGAAAGTAATGATTCTGAGAAATATCTGTCTATATACAGGATAATGGTAGGGTGACTTCTACTTTAAAATAAATCTTGAATTTATAAATAACATAATACTTCACCTTTATATGATACTGTTCTTTCCAAGAGTTCAAAATTTTTTCAAATTTATTTCTCATTTATTTTCACCCTAACACTGTGATGTAAATAAGAAGGGAAAGATATAACTTAATGATTAATACTCTAAAGGGAAAATTATTTTGGGAATACTTTATTTGAAAGTCAATAGAATATAGCTCATTGTTTCTTACCAAGAATTGTGAAGACCATAAAATACATTGAAGCATATAAATATAAGTTTATAGTGTAGGTATCTCTTTTTTCTTGAAAATTTATATATTGATGCTTTCAAACTGTAGAGCAGAAAAATGAAACACATAAAATACTATATGCTTTGTTTTATGAGTGTAGGTGATATGTCATTATACCTCTGAAAGCCAAGCATTTGTCTGTCGTAAACCTTGGAAACATGAAATCATCTTAAATATAAGCCTTGGAAAGAGTAGTATAGCAGGAAGAATGTTTGCAGGCTTCATGAAGTCCTGTTAGATACTAACAAGAAAGATCTATGAAAATACATGAAATCTATGAAATCTATGAAAAATATGAAATCTATGAAATCTATGAAAATACATGAAATCTATGAAATCTATGAGATCTATGAAAATACATAAAATCTATGAGATCTATGAAAATACATGAAATCTATGAAATCTATGAGATCTATGCAAAAACATGAAATTTATGAAATATATGAAATCTATGAAATCTATGAAAATACATGAAATCTATGAAAAATATGAAATCTATGAAATCTATGAAAATGTATGAAATCTATGAAAATACATGAAATCTATGAAATCTATGAAAAATATGAAATATATGAAATCTATGAAATCTATGAAAATGTATGAAATCTATGAAAAATATGAAATCTATGAAATCTATGAAAAATATGAAATATATGAAATCTATGAAATCTATGAAAATGTATGAAATCTATGAAATCTATGAAAATACATGAAATCTATGAAAAATATGAAATCTATGAAATCTATGAAAATACATGAAATCTATGAAAAATATGAAATCTATGAAATCTATGAAAATACATGAAATCTATGAAAAATATGAAATCTATGAAATATATGAAATCTATGAAAATATATGAAATATATTAAATCTATGAAATCTATGAAAATATATGAAATCTATGAAATCTATGAAATCTATGAAAAATATGAAATCTATGAAATCTATGAAAATACATGAAATCTATGAAAAATATGAAATCTATGAAATATATGAAATCTATGAAAATACATGAAATCTATGAAAAATATGAAATCTATGAAATCTATGAAAAATATGAAATCTATGAAATCTATGAAAAATATGAAATCTATGAAATCTATGAAATCTATGAAAATATATGAAATCTATGAAATCTATGAAAAATATGAAATCTATGAAATCTATGAAAAATATGAAATATATTAAATCTATGAAATCTATGAAAATGTATGAAATATATTAAATCTATGAAATCTATGAAAATGTATGAAATATATTAAATCTATGAAATCTATGAAAAATATGAAATCTATGAAATCTATGAAAATACATGAAATCTATGAAAAATATGAAATCTATGAAATCTATGAAAATATATGAAAAATATGAAATCTATGAAAATACATGAAATCTATGAAATCTATGAAAATGTATGAAATCTATGAAAATACATGAAATCTATGAAAAATATGAAATCTATGAAAATACATGAAATCTATGAAATCTATGAAAAATATGAAATATATGAAATCTATGAAAATATATGAAATCTATGAAATCTATGAAAATACATGAAATCTATGAAATCTATGAGATCTATGCAAAAACATGAAATTTATAAAATATATGAAATCTATGAAATCTACGAAAAATATGAAATCTATGAAAATCTATGAAATCTATGAAAATACATGAAATCTATGAAAAATATGAAATCTATGAAATATATGAAATCTATGAAAATACGTGAAATCTATGAAATCTATGAAAAATATGAAATATATGAAATATATGAAATCTATGAAAATATTTGAAATCTATGAAATCTATGAAAATACATGAAATCTATGAAATCTATGAGATCTATGCAAAAACATGAAATTTATAAAATATATGAAATCTATGAAATCTATGAAAAATATGAAATCTATGAAAATCTATGAAATCTATGAAAATACATGAAATCTATGAAAAATATGAAATCTATGAAAAATATGAAATATATGAAATCTATGAAAATATATGAAATCTATGAAATCTATGAAAATACATGAAAAATATGAAATCTATGAAATCTATGAAAAATATGAAATATATGAAATCTATGAAAATATATGAAATCTATGAAAATATATGAAATCTATGAAAATATATGAAATATATGAAATCTATGAAAAATATGAAATATATGAAATCTATGAAAATATATGAAATCTATGAAAAATATGAAATCTATGAAATCTATGAAAATACATGAAATCTATGAAATATATGAAATCTATGAAAATATATGAAATATATTAAATCTATGAAATCTATGAAAATATATGAAATATATGAAATCTATGAAAATACATGAAATCTATGAAAAATATGAAATCTATGAAAAATATGAAATATATGAAATCTATGAAATCTATGAAAATATATGAAATCTATGAAATCTATGAAAATACATGAAATCTATGAAAAATATGAAATCTATGAAATCTATGAAAATACATGAAATCTATGAAAAATATGAAATCTATGAAATATATGAAATCTATGAAAATATATGAAATATATTAAATCTATGAAATCTATGAAAATATATGAAATATATTAAATCTATGAAATCTATGAAAAATATGGAAATCTATGAAAATACATGAAATCTATGAAAAATATGAAATCTATGAAATCTATGAAAAATATGAAATCTATGAAATCTATGAAAAATATGAAATCTATGAAAAATATGAAATCTATGAAATCTATGAAAATACATGAAATCTATGAAAAATATGAAATCTATGAAATATATGAAATCTATGAAAATATATGAAATATATTAAATCTATGAAATCTATGAAAATATATGAAATATATTAAATCTATGAAATCTATGAAAAATATGAAATCTATGAAAATACATGAAATCTATGAAAAATATGAAATCTATGAAATCTATGAAAAATATGAAATCTATGAAATCTATGAAAATCTATGAAATCTATGAAAATGTATGAAATCTATGAAAATGTATGAAATCTATGAAATCTATGAAAATTAAGAGAATAGTCCAAAACAGCTTTAATGATCTGATGTTGAAGCTGAAACTGCAATACTTGACAACCTGATGTGAGGAGCCAACTCATGGGAAAAGATCCTGATGCTGGGAAAGATTGAAGGCAGGAGGAGAAGGGGACGACAGAGGATGAGATGGTTGGATGGCATCAGTGACTCACTGGACATGAGTTTGAGCAAGCTCCGGGAGTTGGTGATGGACAGGGAAGCTTGGAGTGCTGCAGTCCACGGGGTCATAGAGTCAGACTCAACTGAGTGATTGAACAACAAAAAGACTGTTAATACCTTAATATATATAGTGGGGCAAAAAAAAATGATGATAAATCAGCGAACTTTCTTGTAATGAGTGTAAGATCATTCTTTTTAGAGAAAGCAGACATTAAAAAGTAGGGAAAAATCAAATGCTAAACTGTATCATTGAGAGTGCAGAGAATGGAGAGTTCGGGTCGGAACAACCTGAGATTTTATGAAAGTGATGAGATTTGAGGTTGATTTTGAAGGAAGTGTGATTAAGGAGCCTTGAAAGTCAGGACATTGAGGTACTGATTTTTTACGTGCAGTAAGGATTCATCATCAGTCTTGATGAAGTGAATTATGGGGAAAATTCTGTCTTTGGAGAATTAGTTTGGACATCTTCCATTAAATAGGGGGAAAGACTTGGGAAAGAGTAATAGAGGAGACTAGTTGTCCCTGATATTTCTATTCTCTCTCTATATAGCAGAAGAACCCCCCCCCCCCCTTTTTTTTTCTCAAAGCAGGACATACAGCCATTCATTTCCTGGCTTTCCTGTCACTGAACGATGGCCATGCGATTATGTACTAGCCTGGAAATTGTGAGGGAAAATGATAGGTGATACTTCCAAAGACGTCCTTAAAGGAAGGCGCTGTGTTGTTTATCCCTCCCTCTTCTATCTTGCTGCTATGTGGGAGAAAGAAATTATCTTCTTTTTAAAGATATGTTAATTCAGCTTTCTACTTCATGCAGCTGAATCTATACCTAACAAAATTTGGTATGTGAAAGTAGAATACTACATACAACAGAAACTTAAATAGGTACATTTATTTGACAGTTTTAAGCATATGAACACTGAAGAATATAAACGGGGTCACATTTTTTATGATGTGGCAAAACAGTGGCAAAACAAACCTCTGACACTTGGGTGGGCAGATTATGGCCCAGGTGAGCCAAAAACTCTAGGGAAATGGTGGGAAAAAATAAATGTCTGTTGGCTGCTTCTAACCTCTTTTAAAAGGCCCTGCAACAAAAAGGAGAGCTGAGGTTAGAACTAGCTGGTCTGTGAGTAGAGATGGAGGGAAATGCAATTTTGATGAGGGACTCTGTGCCTGAGGCAATCTCAGATGACTGGGGTTCTGGTAATTTGAGGCCTCACAGGACTGAAGAAGTAAACTGGTTCTGTAATACAAATTCAGGCAATTATAGAACTGTCAGTTTTAGCAGGTGATAAGAATAGGGCCACAAACCTTTTCAAGCAGCCTTGTTAGACTGTGGGAACCAGTCTGGCTGTGAAGATGAGATTAAGGGTTGCCTTGTTCCCAGGTCTCAGCTGACTTCCCGTAGCTGCCAGTGCTCGAGGCAGAGTTACAGACGCTGTGAGATAAACGTCAGTCCTCAAGTCTTGAAGCAATTTTTGATGAAATCTTTGGCCGAGTTCATCCCTTAAAAACTATAAGACTAGGATCCTATTAAGTTTTTCAGGGAATACTATTACAAATGATCCATACGTTGGGTTGGGCTTAGAAAAGCCTGTGATTTTTTTTTTTTTTAACCTCTAAGAAAGAAAGTGAAAGTGAAAGTCACTCAGTCGAGTCCGACTCTTTGTGACCCCATGGACTGTGTAGTCCAGGCCAGGACTCCAGGGGATCTTCCCAACCCAGGGATCAAACCTAGGTCTCCCGCATTGCAGGCGGATTCTTTACCAGTTGAGCACAAGGGAAGCCCTTAACCTCTAAAGCAGTTTGCAAATCTACAAACGTACATTGGTGGGAAAGCTTTACAGCCTCATTTAGAGGTAGATCCCCTGGAGAAGGAAATGGCAACTCACTCCAGTATTCTTGCCTGGAATAATTCCGTGAACAGAAAAGCCTGGCAGGCTACAGTCCATGGGGTCTCAAAGAGTCGGACATGACTGAGCAACGAGCACTTTCACCATCACTTTCAAGGAGGATAATGGACGAAAAAGAAACCTCTGGAGGGCCAATCCAGATGCCTGTGAGGAAAATGGACAAGGAGACAGCAGAACTGAGGTCTTCTGGATCGGCTAATGGAGACATTTATGAGTTCTGGAAATCTGTACAGTATAGGCTCATGTTTTTTTTCAAATTTAGGGTTAGTTTTTAAAAATATACATATCAAAGTTTTATCTCATGGAATATACCCCATATTAAATCATTTTAAAGACACATCATCACTTATATTTGATGCTTTCTATCTGGCTTATCCATTATCATGGTCCCTGAACCTGCACTTGTTTACTCTGCTAAAGCTCAATGCAGAATATAACTGCCCTCATGAGGAAGAGTGAGGAGTCTAGGACACTAGGAAGCCCAGTCTCAGTTACCACTGATGATGCCAAGAGGTACTCAGCACCACAGCAGTGTTGTTTAAACATAAATTAGAAGATAAGCTATGTGAGTGCACTTCATGAAGTTTTCCACATTAAGTGTGTTTTATATTACTAAAGATATTTGATGATCATGTAGCTTTTATTGTGATTACCCTATACCTCTACTGCTGCTGAGTAAGACAACTGCTTTTTAGGTTTGTATTTGGTAAATGACTAGACTACGTCTGCACATGGGCATGTTACTGAAAAAAGAAAAAAAAAACAGTACAAAATGAAACAATAAAACCTGGATTTTGAGCTGATGCAGTAATTGGATACAGCCTTGAGGTTGTAGCTTTTGAGGTCTGGGTGAATGTGTTGCATATAGTGGAAGAAGTGTATCAGGCCACTCAGGTCTATTTTAAAGAGAGTTTCTCAAGCAAGGAGGGCAGTCAGCAGTACTGCCTTTGAGCAGAGGACATACTTTCCCTGACTGGGTGACTCTAGCCAGTGATTGGGCACAGTGGCGGTTCTAGGTAGTGGCCATTCCTGCCCAACATGAAACTCACACGAAGGGCAGTTTTTGCTTTGTAACTTCCTGTTGGGCTGGCTGAGAGTCTCTCAAGTGGTACCAGTCTGGGCTCTTCCTATCCAAGCCTCTTTCTCCCTTTTTCACAGGCATCAGACCTACATTGGGCATTGAAAGCTTTTCGTGCCTACTACTACTCTCTCTCCCCTTTGTCTTTCGCAGGCATCTTCACCCAAGACATCTCTTGCCATTCTAACTGTGCTTTGACCACTGCTTCCTGGAGGGCTGGAGCCAACCCAGGTGCCCATGCATATTTGTTCACTGTAGAGTCAAGTAACAGCCAGTAGTACATGTCCTTGCCTTGGAGTACAAGTTATTACTACTCTGCTACGATGGAGAATGCTCTTTGTGTCAAGTTCAAATAGATTTTCCTTTTTACATTTCACCAAGTGCCTTTGTTTTGTCAACAAGTTTTTCCTAACTCCCATCCATGTTATTTATTCTACATATGCTCAAAATTTCCCCGAGTCTTTCTGTCCCAACTCTCTGTCTCCTAGCTGCCATCTCCATGAGGGCTCTCTAGGACAGCTGTGTGGCCATCACTTCCCTTCACTGCTCTCTTGAGTTGGAAATCACTGTACTGAGGGGCCCTAGCCAGTGTCAATGTTAGTCGCTCAATTGTGTCAGATTCTTTGCGATCCCATGGACTGTAACCCACCAGTTACATGGGAAGCCTTCTTTTTTTCATTTTGATTGGATACTTTTCTGTTTTTTTAAACGTACTTGTTTTATTTGGAGGATAATTACTTTACAACGTTGTGATGGTTTCAGCCATACATCAGTGTGAATCAGCCATAGACATACACGTGTCCCCTCCATCCTGAACCGCCTCCCCTTCCCTCCCCACCCCATTCCTCCAGGTTGTCACAGGGCAGTGGCTTTGGGTGCCCTGCATCATACATCAAACTGCTATTGGCTGTCTATTTTATAAATGGTGATGTGTATGTTTCAGTGCTATTCTCTCAAATCATCCCACCCTCTCCTCCTCCCACTGAGTCCAAAAGTTTCTTCATTATGTCTGTGTCTCCTTTGCTGCCCTGCATGTAGGATCATCAGTGCCATCTTTCTAGATTCCATATACAAGAATTAATGTACAGTGTTTGTATTTCTGACTTACTTCACTCTGTATAATAGGCTCTAGGTTCATCTACCTCATTAGAACATACTCAAATGTGTTCCTTTTTATAGCAGAATAATATTCCATTGTGTACATGTACCACAACTTCCTTATCCATTAATCTGATGATGGACATCTGGGTTGCTTCCATGTCCTAGCTATTGTAAATAGTGCTACCATGAACACTGGAATACATGTATCATTTTTAGTTCTGATTTCTGTGGGGTACATGCCCAGTAGTGGGATTGCTGGACTGTATGGTAGTTTTATTCATAGTTTTTTAAGGAATCTCCACACTGTTCTCCGTAGTGGCTGTGCCAGTTTGCATTCCCATCAAAAGTCTAAGAGGGTTCCCTTTTTTCCATATCTTCTCCAGTATTTATTGTTTGTAGATTTATTGTTTGATGGCCATTCTGACTGAAGTGAGATGATACCTCACTGTGGTTTTGATTTGCATTTCTCTAATAATGAATGATGTTGAGCATCTTTCCATGTTTATTAGCCATCTGTATGTCTTCTCTGGAAAAATGTCTGTTTAGGCCTTCTGCCAACATTTTGATAGGGTAATTTTTCTGACATTGAGCTGCATGAGCTGCTTGTATATTTTGGATATTAATTCTTTCATTTCTAAGAAAGTGTATTTAAGGTCAACCTCCGAGTCCTTGCATATTTGAAATTGTTTTTACTGTGACTTCATGAATGAATATTATGTGGGCTCGGAAACCTGACCGAGGGCAGGAGAAGGGGGCAACAAAGGATGAGATGGTTGGATGGCACCGCCGACTCAATAGACATGAGTTTGAGCAAATTCCAAGAGATGGCAAATTCCAAGATAGAGAAAAGCCTGGCGTGCTGCAGTCCGTAGGGTCACAAAGAGTCAGACATGATGTAGTAGCTGTATAGCAACAGAAATCTTGAATAGAAGTAATTTTTCATGGGAATTTTGAAAGCCTTACTCTATTGCCTTTCCACATCCTGGGTTCTGATGAGATGACTAATGTCCTTGATTTTCATTCCCTTATCTTTTCTCCTGGGTAGCTTTTTGTTTATCCTCAGACATATGACTCTTTGCCAGGATGTATCTAAGTCTTGGGTGCAGAATGGGTCTTTTTGGTCTAAAGATTGACTTTATCTGTGAGGACATTATCAATGAGCACTTCTGTGATAATTTTTCCCTCATTCCTTTTTTTCTGCTCCTGGAATTCTTGGGTATAAAATGTCTTGAAAGAATCCTTTGAATCTCTCTTTTCTCCCTTGTTTCAGTCTCCTTGTATTGGAATCTGGGAGATTTCTTTAGATTTATTGTCTAACTTTTCTCCTTTATGTGGCAATCAAATTTTAATCTCCAAAAGTTTTCTTGTTATTTAACACTATCTTGTACATACTTTCTTGTAGTTATTTTATAAATGCAGTATCTTTTTATAAAGATAATATTTTGGGAGAAATACATTATACATTCAAGAGTATTATTATGTATTTTAAATGTATAGCGAAATGAATACCCTGTTCCTGTCACTCCAAGTAAGAAAGGAAACAACAGCACCATAGAAGACCCTGTGTTCCCTTCTTTAATCATATTCTTGTCCCTCCAGAGGTAGTTCCTACACTGAGGGCTGTGCTAATCATTCCTTTTCTTTTGAAAATAGTTTTATCTATATATGTATTTCTAAGCACTGATTATTTAGCTTTGCCTGTTTTTTAACTTTATAAATTGATTTATACTGCATGTTTCTCTTTATCAATTACTTTTCTTTATTTGGTGATTGCTTTTTCACCAACAGCTTCCATTCTCTGCTCTTTGAAGCCAACAGTTTATATCTTTTAAAGAAAGTATTATTATCATGTTAATGAAACTTCACTGGGAAAAGAAGGTAAATGTATGTGTTTGCTTACTGTGTCATATAAAGCTTGAAGCCTAAATGAGATTTTTTAATAGCATGTGAATCATGCTTTTAATTCATACTTGTTCTTATCGTCATGTTAGCATATATGTGTTTGTTATATGTGATGTATATGTAAGTGGGGCTTCTCTGGTGGCACTAGTGGTAAAAAATCCGCCTGCAACACAGGAGATACAAGAGACTTGGGTTTGATCCCTGGGTCGGGATGATCCCCTGGAGAAGGGCTATATATAAGTAACAATTTTTAAAAATTTATAATTAAAAATGGGAAATAAATGCTCTTAAGGAGGTGGTGGGATATAACAGGCTTTGGTAATCAATCAAACCAGGGTTTAAATCCCTATTCCACCACCTTTTAGTTGAGATGTATTGGGCAAGTCACCTAAGCTTCTAAAACCTCCAATTTCCCCCCAATTTCCCCCTCTATAAATAAGGATAAAAGTACCTACCCCAAAGTACTGTTTGGTGATTAAATGAGGTTATGTATGTGAAAGATTTAACCTAGTGCTCAACATAAAGTGAATACTGAATAAACAAAGTTCCTGTTCTTCCCTCTCTTTAAAGGAAAGTGAAACTTTTCTGTCCTAAGAAGTCTGTAAGCAGGGCTAATTTTATGTCCTGTGCAGTCACACTGGGCCCTATGCCTAGGAGGGCCCATGTTTCATTTAATGCTTTACTGTCCCTTTCTTAAAATTATTAATGATTTTATCTTTGAACTTATGAGTAAAGCCTGGTGGGGCAATGGAGCGTGTGTGTGAACAGAGGAGGTAAATTTAATACATGCATCCACCTTTTCTTGCCACTCCACTTCCATGAAGTGCTTACAGTGTCTGAGCACAGAATTCCAGCAAATTCATGATGCATGGGAGTTTAGCAAGACACAAACACAGGATGCATTTTATGTCTGTGACTAAGTTGGGGTGACAGCAGCCCCGAGAACACATTTTTTTTTTTTTTTTTGAGAACACATTTTTTTGAACTAGAACTTATTTAGAATGCAGAAGGCAGGCAATGGTTGGGACTTGCCTAGCAATCCAGTGGTTAAGTTTCTGCACCTCCACTGCAGGGGGCATGGGTTTGATCCCTGGTTGGGGAACCTAGATGCCACAAGCCATATGGTGTGGCCAAAGGGGGGAAAAAAGGCAATGGCATTCTAGGAAATACAAAATAGACTGCAGAAATACAAAAGACAATGGCATTCTAAGAAGTACAAAATGACTATGGAAACCTCAGTTGACTCCCTGCCTTCTGCTAGGTAAGTCCTTATGCAAGAAATGATAATATAGAAAGGGGATAGTTCATTTTTCTTTCTGTCCTGCTTAGCTACCTAGTGGGCTTCCCTGGTAGCTCAGCTGGTAAAGAATCCGCCTGCAATGCAGGAGACCCCGGTTCAATTCTTGGGTCAGGAAGATCCCCTGGAGAATGAATAGGCTACCTACTCCAGTATTCATGGGCTTCCCTGGTCGTTCACATGGTAGAGAATCTGCCTGCAATGAGGGAGACCTGTGTTTGATCCCCGAGTTGGGAAGATCTCCTGGAGAAGGGAATGGCTACCCAGTCCAGTAGAATTGCCTGGAGAATTCCACGAACAGAGTAGCCTGGCAGGCTATAGTTCCATGGGGTCACAAAGAGTCAGACATGACTGAGTGATTTTCACTTTCATTAAACTAACTTGTAAGCCAAAGGCAGAGAGTGTTGGTAGAATATGCTGGTACCAAGAAATGATTGAAACAGTCAAGTTAGTTTTATGCAGTGTTTCTAGTTTTTGCTAAGAGTGAAATACATATGCATGTATGAGCTATGAAACATGGATTATGTAATTTTGATGAATCTGCAATCAATTAAGGGGATTCCCAGGTGGCTTAGTGGTAAAGAATCTGCCTGCCAGTGCAGGAGAGGCAGGAGATAGGGGTTCTGTCCTTGGGTCAGAAAGATCCCCTGGAAGAGGAAATAGCAACTCATGCCAGTATTCTTGTCTGGGAAATCCTATGGACAGAGGAGCCTGGCTGGCTACTGCCCATGGGGTTGCAAAGAGTTGGACATGACTGAGTATGCATGCACACAGTTAAATCCTCTTGTATTTAAAACCTATTATTGCATAATATAAATATGAGAAGTAAAACTTAATAATTTAAAAATATAATTTAATCTTAATTTATGTATTAATTTGTAATAATAATTTTAGATTAAAAAATTTTTTAGCTTAGAATGACAGTAAGTAACAAATAAAAACACTGTAACTAGTCAAAAGAAAGACCATGGAAGAAAGGAGAAAGCTTTATATTCGAGTAACTTCAATAGCAACTTTATCCCCAGTATTTTGAACAAGGGACTTGTGCTTTCATTTTACACTAGACCTCACAAATTATGTAGCCAGCTCTGCTCACAAGAATATTTACTGACTTTCAAAGCCTACTCTTTATCAGCTCAATTGAAAATGATAGCTGGTAAGTTTGGTTTGCAATTTTCTTTTATGACAGATGGAGACAATATCATAGGACACAATCTAATCTTGTTTTAAGTTAATTAATTGTTTTTGCTGAATTGGTGAGTCCAGAGCCAAATAATCCTTCTTAAATGGGGAAAGTGGAAAGGGAAGAGACATTAAATCTTTCACTGGGCTTCAGTGGTTTTAGGAGAAGAAATTAAGAAACAAGATTGTGTGGAGGATTTGCCAAATGTGAATGCCTTTGGGGCTGTTTTACTTTTTTATAAAAAGGTTGTGTGTGAGTATGATTACAGAGTTCTAGAATCCAGTGTCACCCCAGGCTTCTGCCATCATTCTACTAGGCTGATTGTTGGTGGCTAGAAATGAGAAGGGATAAACAAAATTGAATTGAATGGCTGGGTTTTTTTTTTTCCCCTTCAAATTCATGAGAAAGAATTCATATGAAGTTCATCATCTAATCAAAGACCAAGAAGCAACTGATGACATTAGTGTGTCAGATTAAATCCATTTTTATGTTTTTAAAGATAGAGTTTTTTAATATTTAAAATAATTTTTACAGATAAGAAGCTGTAAAAGAGGATAGCAGCCAAGATGAACGCTGCCAACAGGAGAAAGACAGGAAAGGTTTAAGATCCTGTAAGCAATGCTGAAGAGAAGTTCCAGGAACAATTTCAGGGAATGTTTTTCCTGTGATTATTTATTTTTTAAGAGAGCATAATGGTGATGGATGGTTTTAGAACCTGAGCCATGCTGCCTGAATGTGTGATATTGATTTCACTTTAGAAAGGTATTTGAATGCCACAGCTGTTTGGGTTGTCTGACTGCCTTAAAATGGGTAGCTGCCATTAGATGACAGTGCTTGCATGTTTCTGCAGACCAGAGTTGTTCTAAAGAGTGTTATTGAGGATCTAAAGAAAAGGATTAAGGAGTCAAAGAAAACAGGTTTTGTTTAAAATGCACACATACACAAGCACCTACGCACACTTTTTTATCCAGACAACAGTTCTTTGGATATGTACAGTTGGCATATGGATAAATCCAGAGTCTACAGGAAATATTAAAAGACGAGATCTCACATGTAAAGCAAGCAAGGCAGTAAAATATTGCCTTTTTTAGATACTACGGCTTCCATTTTTTTTTTTTTCCTTCTTGTTGACAACTGCCATTTATTGCAGTGCAATATTGCTGGCCTGTTCTTAGCCCTCACTTAGAGCCTTGAGTCCTTGGTGGATCTATGCTCTGTGAAATGCTGAAGGCATTTTCTTGCTGGTCTGACTGCTTTAATAACTTGTATGATACGTCAAAAGTCAGCAAGAAACAAGGTGCTTTAGAGTTAAAGGCTTCAGGCTGTTTAATTGTTGAATTAATACCTTATTGTCCTATATCCCTTAAAAAAACTCTTTAATTATGGAAGTAGTCTTTCTTTTTGCTTATTTTACACTGGTAAAAACTGAAACTTCAAAAAAAGAAAGATGGGCAAAATTTGTACATCTTTTGAGTTAGTTGTTGTATGAGATAAAAGAAAAGTAATTCCTTATGAATACATTTGACTTCTAACGCTCATCACTTTTTCCCCCCTAAGTGCTCATAGACAGTGTCTTTTATTATTTGACAATAGTAGTAATTACAATAATAACAAATGCAATTTACAGTGCTTACTATGGGGCTTCCCCTGGTGGCTCAATGGTAAGGCATCCACCTGCAATGCAGGAGCTCTAGGAGACAAGAGTTCGATCCCTGGGTAGGGAAGATTCCCTGGAGGAGGGCATGGTGACCCGCTCCAGTATTCTTGCCTGGAGAATCCCATGGGCAGAGGAGCCAGGCAGGCCACAGTCCATAGGGTCACAAGGAGTCAGACACGACTGAAGCGACTTAGCATGCATGCACATGTGTCAGATACTAAGGGCTTTATGTATGAAGCCATATCATCCTGTAGTTACTGTTATTCACATTTTCTGCCAAAGAAAATGAAGCATAGAGACATTAAGAAATATGCAGAGGCCACACATCCAGTAAGTGGTGGATGCAGAATTTGAATCCCAGGTGTCTGGTACCACTATGCTATGGTAGTTGCTTTCTCAACTTTTATCTATAATTTTATAGTTTAGAATCAATTTTTAAATAAAATGAAGCGTTATTGTCATATGACATTGCAACATTTGGATTTAAGTCTATGTATTCCAGTTATGATGCCTTTTTGAAAATTAGAATGAGTAAAATATTTTTGTTTAAAAATTTGTGAAGATACAGATAATTGATTATATGCTACATAGGTTCTGAGAGAAACTTAAGGTATATTTATCGGTTGTTACACTAGAAATGGAATTGGTAGCTGCTGTTATCCTGGTGATGAATTTACACTGAAGTGCCAGGCAAGAAGATTTTGACTGCTGCGTCTCTACAGAGTAGGAGTTTACATAGTGAAAATCTCAGTTGCCAAGCCGTGTCTGACTCCTTGCAAACCCATGCACGTAGCCCTTCAGGCTCCTCCGTCCCTGGGGTTCTCCAGACAAGGGTACTGCAGTGGGCTGCCATTTCCTTCTCCAGGGGATCTTCCCAGCCAGGGACTGAACCCACATCTCCTGCCCCGACAGGTGGAGTCTTTACTGCTGAGCCACCAGGGAAGAAATTTATAGATTCATTTTAATCTCTATCAGAAGTCCAATGACTTATTCCAGGAACTAGAACAAATAATTCTAAAATTTATATGTAACCACAGAAGACCCTGAACAGCCAAAACAATCTTGAGAAAGAGCAAAGCTGGAAGTTACATACTTCCTGATTTTAATAGTAATCAAATGCATGGTTTTGGCATAAACACTGACACACAGATTAATGGAACAGAATAGAAAGCCCAGAAGTGAACTCACATGTATATGGTTGATTGACTTAGGAGAAATGAGCCAATAATGTGCAACAACAAAAAAACAGTTTCTTTAATAAATGGTGTATATTTCTTGAATAAACACTCTGTTAGTTGTTGCCACTTTGGTTAAGTTCTGGAGTTCTGAAAATGATACTGAAAGTTTTTAAAATTACTTTTATGAAGGGGCAAAATGCAAAAAGGCAAAATGGTTGTCTGAGGAGGCCTTACAAATAGCTGTGAAAAAAAGAGAAGCGAAAAGCAGAGGAGAAAAGGAAAGATATTCCCATTTGAATGCAGAGTTCCAAAGAATAGCCAGGAGAGATAAGAAAGCCTTCCTCAGCGATCAGTGCAAAGAAATAGAGGAAAACAACAGAATGGGAAAGACTAGAGATTTGTTCAAGAAAATTAGAGATACCAAGGGAACATTTCATGCAAAGATGGGATTGATAAAGGACAGAAATGGTATGGACCTAACAGAAGCAGAAAATATTAAGAAGAGGTGTCAAGAATACACAGAACTGTACAAAAAAGATCTTCATGACCCAGATAATCATGATGGCATGATCACTCACCTAGAGCCAGACATCGTGGAATGTGAAGTCAAGTGGGCCTTAGAAAGCATCACTATGAACAAAGCTAGCGGAGGTGATGGAATTCCAGTTGAGTTATTCAAATCCTGAAAGTTGATGCTGTGAAAGTGCTGCACTCAATATGCCAGCAAATTTGGAAAACTCAGCAGTGGCCACAGGCCTGGAAAAGGTCAGTTTTCATTCCAATCCCTAAGAAAGGCAATCCCAAAGAATGCTCAAACTACTGCACAATTGCACTCATCTCACACGCTAGTAAAGTAATGCTCAAAATTCTCCAAGCCAGGCTTCAGCAATACGTGAACTGTGAACTTCCATATGTTCCAGCTGGTTTTAGAAAAGGTAGAGGAACCAGAGATCAAATTGCCAACATCCACTGGATCATCGAAAAAGCAAGAGAGTTCCAGAAAAACATCTATTTCTGCTTTATTGACTATGCCAAAGCCTTTGAGTGTGTGGATCACAATAAAGTGTGGAAAATTCTGAAAGAGATGGGAATACCAGACCACCTGACCTGCCTCTTGAGAAATCTGTATGCAGGTCAGGAAGCAACAGTTAGAACTGGACATGGAACAACAGACTGGTTCCCAGTAGGAAAAGGAGTACGTCAAGGCTGTGTATTGTCACCTTGCTTATTTAACTTATATGCAGAGTAAATCATGAGAAATGCTGGGCTGGAGGAAGCACAAGCTGGAATCAAGATTGCTGGGATTTACATGTAAATCCATGGCTAATTCATTTCAATGTATGACAAAAACCACTGCAATGTTGTAAAGTAATTAGCCTCCAACTAATAAAAATAAATGAAAAAAAAAAAGAAAAAAGAACAAGACTGCTAATAGATTATCTAGAAAAGAAAATTAAGTAATCTTGCCATAAATTTGATTAAAATAAACATAATCTTTTGAGAATAAAATTCAAAATTTACCAAAAAAAAAAAAGATTGCTGGGAGAAATATCACTAACCTCAGATATGCAGATGACACCACCGTTATGGCAGAAAGAGAAGAACTAAAGAGCTTCTTGATGAAAGTGAAAGAGGAGAGTGAAAAAGTTGGCTTAAAGCTCAACATTCAGAAAACTAAGATCATGGTATCTGGTCCTATTATTTCATGGCAAATAGGTGGGGAAACAGTCGAAACAGTGACAGACTTGATTTTGGGGAGCTCCAAAATCACTGCAGATGGTGACTGCAGGCATGAAATTAAAAGACATTTGCTCCTTGGAAGAAAAAGTATGTTCAACTTAGCATATTAAAAAGCAGAGACATTACTTTACCAGCAAAGGTCTCTCTAGTCAAAGCTATAGTTTTTCCAGTAGTCATTTTGGATGTGAAAGTTGGACTATAAAGAAAGCTGAGTGCTGAAGAATTGATGCTTTTAAACTGTGGTGTTGGAGAAGACTCTTTAAAGTCCCCTGGACTGCAAGGAGATCCAAGCTGTCAATCCTAAAGTAAATAAGTCCTGAATATTCATTGGAAGGACTGATGCTGAAGTTGAAACTCCAATAATTTGGCCACCTGATGCAAAGAACTGATTCATTGGAAAAGACCTTGATCCTCAGAAAGATTGAAGGCAGGAGGAGAAGGGGACGACATAGAATGATAGTTAGATGGCATCTTCGACTCAACAGACAGGAGTTTGAGCAAACTCCGGAAGACAGTGAAGGACCGGGAAATCTGGCTTGCTGCTGTTCCTTGGAGTAGCAAAGAGTCGAACACGACTGAATGACTGAACAACAACAACAAAATATATATATGTCAGTTCTGCCTGTATGTCTAATGTTAGTCAAGACCTTTGTTTAGACTTACAGAATTCCTGTCTACACTTCATGTACTTACTTCTTCTATACGAACACATTCTTTGAAAATTTGAGAAGTTAATAGAGGAGGCAGAATTAATTTACATTTTGTAGATCTATTGGGAAAATTCTTTTATGTTATGGGTCATTGGTAAATGCCAAATACTTGCTATAGCTAGACTTAGGTGCATTATACTACTCAGGAGAAAATAGGGAGACTATTAATAACATTTATTACATGTAAATTATAGTACTTGTGTGTGTGAGAGAGAGATTAGTTTATTTAATCCTCCTAGACAGCCTACAAAGTAGATATTGCTACTTCAAATTCACAGATAAAAAAATCTTGAGGCTCAGATGATCTAAGTAACTTCATATGATTGCATGGCTAGTAAATAGATAGGAGATTTAATTCCTGTATGCTTGGCTTCAAGCTCATGTTTTAACTGTGATATCACATGGTTTCTCTGAAATTACATGGCACTTAATTTTTTCATTTTATTATAGCCCAGCTGGTAAAGAATCTGCCTGCAATGCAGGAGACCCTAGTTCAATTTCTGGGTCAGGAAGTTCCCCTGGAGAAGGGATAGGCTACACACTCCAGTATTCTTGGGTTTCCTTGGTGGCTCAGACAGTAAAGAATCTGCCTGCAATGTGGGAGACCTGGGTTTGAGCCTTGGTTTGGGAAGATCCCTGGAGGAAGGCATGGCAACCCACTCCAGTATTTCCTCCTGGAGAATCCCCATGGATAATGGAACCTGGCAGGCTACAGTCTATAGGATCACAAAGAGTCAGACATGACTGGGTGACTAAGCACAACACACATCTCTCCATTTCATCCATCCATTTGCCCATCTGTCACATAGGCACATGTTGAATAGTGAGTGAATGATACTAATTTAATATAACAAATCTGACAAACCATTCAGATTATTTACAAAAACTAGACTAGTTATGGGCTTCCCAAGTGCTGCTAGTGGTGGAGATTCCACGTGCCAATGCAGGAAACATGAAATGAGAGTTCGATCCTTGTGTCAGAAAGACCCCTGGAGGAGTAAATGGCCACCCGCTCCAGTATTCTTGCCTGAAAAAATTACATGGACAGAGGAGTCTGGTGAGCTACAGTCCATGCGGTTGCAAAGAATCTGACACGACTGAGCAACTGAGCACACACAGACTATTTAGGAAGGTCTTATCATGTATGAGGCATGTGGTTCTCATCACCAATATACATGCATTTCTTCTTTCACTATGTGTCTTGTGAATTATTGGAATTCTACTTATTTGCTTTGCTTTTGTGTGTCTGTATTGAACCTCCATTTAGATTGCTGTTGAATTGAGAGGTGATTCAGTGAAGACACAAGCAGTTTCTATGCCTAGGGAATGTATTAAAATTGTGTCACATTTTCCTGAGGCTGTTTCAAATAAATGTGTGTTTAAACCTGAAATATCAATAAATGATTATTTTGGGCTTTGTAGTGCGTCCTTGTGCTTGTGTGACGGAGACTTGGAATGTTTATGTTTGTACTGCTGGATTTTGATTTTAGGTGGATTGTTTTTCTCATTTGCCCTGTTTTAAAACATCTATAAATATTTAATATGTTCACAAAAGGCAAAATAATCATGAGTAATTAAACCTACTTGAGTAAAAATCTTTAAAGTCTTTATGTCAGTGAACACTCGATTAATCATATAATCTATTACTTTATTAGCATTTTATTTTAACACTGCGATCTTGATTGTCTATTGACATGGAGGTCAAGATGTTAAACCTCTAGTTTTGCAGCTTAAAGAGACTACTCAGGTATGTATTATCAGGAAAGCAAGTTCTTTCTTAGTCATTGAAATAAAGAAAACACTAGTATAAAATGTAACTGTAAAAGAGACTCAAATCATTATTCAAAATTTTGTTGTAACTTAAATGTATTTTTGAGATGCATTTTATTTTCTTGAAATTTCTCTCAAAGACAGTTAATCATAAAGAATTAATTTCAATATATCTTATTTTTGCCTTAATGAACCATACTTCTGAAGAGTTTAAATTCAGTGTATTCTGGAGAAGAGCTGAGAATTAGTATTAATCTTGCCAAGTAGTTTTGATGAACAGCTAGTTTTGGGATGCACTGGTATATTCAGTATGATATTGAGGGTAATTCTTCATTAGGAATGTTAATTTTGCCAGTGAACCCTGTTGCTTCTGTAATAGGCCCTGCTTACCTGTCTGTCTTCTCTAAGCATCAGATTGTAGCTGCAATAGTTAGGTTGCCTACACTTGAGACCAGGAAATGGGGGGCTCAATGGGAGTTTTCACAGTCTTATTAGAACTTTTTGATCTGCGAGTACTGTCTTGGGTCACAAGACTTTGTACCCTAGCAAAGACCGAGAGGTTGGGGAAGACTTGCTACTGAGGTGGCTAAAGAAGTGTGGAAAGATGACCACTTCTCAGTAAAACAGAAATGCCCAAGTTGCTCTGGCAGGTGATACAGGTGGGAAGACAGAGGCTGAGGGGAGTGAAAATCCTAGAATAAATATATTATGTGAAGCACTGAGGCTGCCCTTCCCAGGGGCATTTGAAGTCGATGACTGAGTATGGCAGGAATACTTAGTTCTATGTAGGATAAAGGAGTCGCCTAATAAGGAAGTATTGTTTCTCATAATACACCAGTTTTTAATAGTTACAAATCAATTGAAAAGTCTATCCTTGGGAACTTAGAGACAAATGAAGTTGCTCAGTCGTGTCCGACTCTTTGCGACCCCATGGACTGTAGCCTACCAGGCTCCTCCGTCTGTGGGATTTTCCAGGCAAGAGTACTGGAGTGGGTTGCCATTTCCTTCTCCAGGAGATCTTCCCAACCCAGGGATTGAACCCGGGTATCCCGCAAGTACGCTATGCTTGCTTAGCTCTTTGGTTAGTCACTTCTTGGCTCATTGAAGTGAGTGTGGAGAACATGGTCTGTGTCGATAAGGTGTCTCAGTTACTGCCATAGCTACCCTGTAGAGAGGTAACTGGGATTTATGGTGATTTCTTCATGCCCAAATTACAATAATAGTATTCGGTTATGTCTAATATTATTTTATATGTAGTTATATTTTGTTACATTCTAATTATCATAGTTATAGTTAATTTTGTCTTTAATAGATTACCTAACCAAAGTACCTTGACCTTTATCTAAATACTATAGAGGACAAAACTAGTAACTATCACGTTTAAAGACTGTGATATGTGGGAAAAATAAAAGATGATTTGGAGAAAATACATCCCATAGTTTTAGTTAAAACATGAATGTGACATTTTAAAAATCTCAAAATATTTTTTATAATGGTAGACACATTATGTGTATAATAAATATGTGTCATCACTCATTTGCCCAGATCCATAGAATGTATAGCACTCAGTGAACTCGAAAGTAAGCTATGTCCTTTGGTGATAGTGAGGTGTCAGAGTAGGTTCATCAGTTATAACAAGTGTACCACTCTGGTGAAGAAGCTGATAATGGGAGAGGCGATACATAAGTGGGAGGAAACAGTATATGGGAAATCTTTGTACCTTCCTCTCTCTGTTTGGCTGTGAACATCAAATTGTTCTAAAAATTGAAGTCTATTAAAAAAAGAAAAAAAATCTCATAATATATAATATTCTCTAGCTTTTAATTTGCTGGAGAAAACAAAACAAAACAAAAGCCTGAACTGGGATGGAATTTGTCTGTTAACTCTTTTTCCAAATAGGGTAATTTTTTAGGCAGATTCTTATTTTTGTTAGTGTAACTCTTATCTGAGAAAATATTTAAAGGACTAATTGTATCCATGAAAACCCAGGTGTTTGCTTTCATTCTCTGGGACTATATGGGTTTCAAACATATGATATTCTTTACAGGAGGTTCAGCAGCCCAGTCTTGAGATCTGCTACGCATCCAGTACTTAAGACAGCAAATGGATAGTAGGTTTTTAAAATTTTATTTTTATTATTATTATTTTTTTAACAGTATAAGAATATTTTGTACTGGGGTAAGATTCCCTGGAGGAGCATGGCAACCCACTTTGATATTCTTGAGAGCTTGTTTGGAGGTTCTAGCAGGGGAGCGCAGCTACTCGTATACCCTTGACCGAAGACCGGTCCTCCTCTATCGGGGATGGTCGTCCTCTTCGACCGAGCGCGCAGCTTCGGGAGGGACACACATGGAGCGGTGAGGGAGGAAGGGGACACCCGCCTAGCCAGCCAGATCAGCCGAATCAACCCTGGCGATCAATGGGGTGACAGATGTCGCAACCAGATCGCCCTCACATCCAACCCACTCTGATATTCTTGCCTGGAGAATTCCATGGACAGAAGAGCCTTGTGGCCTACAGTCCATGGGGTTACAGAGAGTCAGACTTGACTGAGCAACTAAAACTTTCCCTTTATAGCCGATTAACAATGTTGTGATACAGGTGCACAGTGAAGGGACTCAGCCATACATATACATACATGTATCTATTCTCCCCCAAAACCCTCCTCCCATCTAGGCTGGCACATAACATTGAGCAGAGTTCCATGCGCTATACAATAGGGTTCTGTTGATTATCCATTTTAAATATAGCAGTGTGTACATGACCTTCTCAAAGTTGAAAGGTAGTTTTATGTTTGTCCTAAACTTAGCTCTACTCCGTAGCATCTAAGTATAATAAAACCTTCACTTTTTTTCTCTCCAGAATGAAGAAATTCAATCTTTCAAAACCTATCTCCTTTTATATGCCTATATTAGTGAAATATACAATTTCATTTACCATTTACCTCTGTATCTGATTTTTGAGAATTCTATTTTAACATTAATTCCCCCCCTTCATCATTTGCCTTTAAAATATTGGCTTTTAGCTCTTTTACAACATCACCATGTATTGGTAATGTACAAAAGAGAAAGCTCTGGAAAGATATTAATATATATGCACATGTGTGTATATCACTGAAAGTATTATTTCAAAAAGGAGAAAATAGGCAAAAGTTATCTAAGATATAAATGAGTCATTATTGATTCCTGTCTCTCTTTTCTAATTAGGAATGATATAATAATTTTGTGATTTCTAAATGCTGACATTTTAACTCTTCAACCTCACCTAATAGATCTCTCATTTATTTCTTTTAATCTACATGACATTTACATCTTGACTTGTCCAGTTTTCATTTATGTAGCCCACTTCTTATTTATATTGACTTAATTTTCACCTGCCAATTACACTTTGGATTTTTCTAGCTTGGAACCTGAATTTTATGAGAAATTGCTGACAAACCCCCAGTCAGGCACATGGACACTTCTTACTCAGTGCCCTCTTGCTTCAGGCTCACAGTCTCCAGTGATCTAGCACAGATAATTACTTCAATAGCATTTATTAATAAGTAGAAAGTTTGATGGAAAGCTGCAGAACAGCCTTGTTATTGAACTGCCAATTTTTCTGGCACGTCCTCTCTCATTTGTCCTCAATGACTTTACACAAGATTGATCATAGACTAAATCACTCAATTTATTTTCTCCAACTGCTAATTTAGTCAGTTTCATAGGCCCATTTGAATGGCTGTGACTTTGTACTGATAAGTCCCTATGTTCTGGCATTTATTTTCTGAGGTGCATGAAAGATACTTTACTACCAATGAGGGTGGGCAGTGGGGCACAATGATAGTGAGGGATCAGTGGCTAGTAATTATTAGTTTGTGACCTTGAGAAGGTTATGTAATTTTATCATGGTAAATTCTGATGTTTATTTCAGAACATGGGCATAGTAATACCCACTCTCCAGGATTGTTAGAGTTAAATGATATCCCGTCTGTATTTAATCAGTGCCAAGCTCCTCCTCTCTCTTTTCTCCCTCTTGGTAAACTTCTTCACTGTACATATTCTGTACATGTGAATCTGCACATGATATAGTCCATTCAGTGCTCACATGGCTCCTGCTCTGACTGAGTGATACCTTCTTATGTGTTTCACTTTGCTTGTATTCCCTTCTCTACTTCACACCAACAACCGCCCCTCTCTCCACTCACCACCCACCTAGAACTGGCCAGGATGTATGCTGACTTGTGAATTTCTTAAAATCACTGCTTCCAAAATTCATTTGCCTCTCATCCTTCCATCTCCATGTTCACTTGCCTGTCATGGGAAGAAACTCAAGATGGATTTACTGTTAAATCTAATACAGCCTTAGTTTCACAAGCCCTCCCTGGCAAGGCTACCTCTGAAGCCTCTGGGAGGGAATCTAGTAATGCTTTTATATGGCTATATATTTTTATAAAATTTGCGATGTAAGACACTTTAATCATAATCAGTTAAACTGTTCTCTTTTTTTCCATCACAATTTACCGTCCATCCCATTTCTTCTCATATCAGGTGGATTTGGGATTATTGTGGATATTTTTGGGTCTGGCTAAGGGGAAATTGAGATGGGTCATCATTCAGTCTGGATTTAGTAGGCTGCAGACGATTCTCAGTTACTTCCATACATAGTTAAGCTACTGTTAGGCCATCTGGTATAGGAATGGTTTCCAGGGAAAGGCCTACTTCATCCAGATTCATGACCAAAGTGGATGTGAGTGTGTTCTCTGGTGCTTATTGTTGTGAAGCTAGAAAAAATATTTGTAAATCTACTAACAAAATAAATTTCCAGTAACTTTTGTAAGAGGAAGACTGAACTATAATTTTATCCTTTCTAGAAAATAGTAGCGCACAATTCAAATCCCAAGCTGGAATCAAGGCTACTGGGAGAAATATCAACAACCACAGATAGGCAGATGATACCACTCTAATGGCAGAAAGTGAAGAGGAACTAAAGAGCCTCTTGGTGAAGGTGAAAGAAGAGAGTTAAGAATCTTACTTAAAACAACATTAAAAAAGCTAAGATCATGGCATCCAGTCCCATCACTTCACAGCAAACAGATGGGGAAAAAGTGGAAACAGTGACAGATTTTATTTTCTTGGGCTCCAAAATCACTGAGGATGATGACTGCAGCCATGAAATTAAAAGACACTTGCTCCTTGGAAGAAAAGCTATGAAAAACCTAGACAGCATATTAAAAAGCAGAGACATCACTTTGCTGACAAAGGTTCATATATTCAAAGCTACGGTTTTTCCAGTAGTCTTGTATGGGTGTGACAGTTGGACCATAAAGAAGACTGAGTGCCAAAGAATTGATGCTTTCAAACTGTGGTGTTGGAGAAGACCCTTGAGAGTCCCCTGAACTGCAAGGAGATCAAACCAGTCAACCCTAAAGGAAATCAACCCTGTATATTCACTGGAAGGACTGATGCTGAAGTTGAAGCTCCAATACTTTGGCCACCTGATGTGAAGAACTGATTCATTGGAAAAATACCCCGATGCTGGGAAAGACAGAGGAAAGCAGAGGAGGGAGGGGGAAGGGAGGTCAACAGAGGCTACAATGGTTGGATGGCAACATTGACTCAATAGAAATGAGTTTGAGTGAACTCTGGGAAATAGTGGAGAACAGGGAAGACCTAGCCTGCTGTAGTCCATGGGGTCACAGAGTCAGACACAATTTAGTGACTGAACAACAACAACAAATGCACAATTATTAAAAAATGATCAAAGACTAGGAAGCAAAAATGTAGAAAATGTATAGTATTGTATGGATATGTGTGCTAAGTTGCTTCAGTCATTTCTGACTCTTTGTGACCCCCTGGACTGTAGCCTGCCAAACCCTCTGCCCATGGGATTCTCCAGGCAAGAATACTGGAGTGGGCTGCCATGGCCTCCTCCAGGGAATCTTCCCCACCCAGGGATCAAACCCACATCTCTTATATTTCTTGCATTGGCAGATGGATTGTTTACCTCTAGTGTACCTGGGAAGCCCATAGTATTGTATAGTTAATTAATTAAATACTATTATTTTTCTTTTTTCATTAATTTTTATATTGTATATAAATTCTTAAAATTTTGAAGTTGTGATTTCTCATTTTCAATAAAGATTAACTTGTGTATCTAATTTTATATCTTTTTTTTTTCTTTTTTTTTCCATTTATTTTTATTAGTTGGAGGCTAATTACTTTACATCACTTTTGTCATACATTGAAATGAATTAGCCATGGATTTACATGTATTCCCCATCCCGGTCCCCCTTCCCAACTCCCTCTCCACCCGATCCCTCTGGGTCTTCCCAGTGCACCAGGCCCGAGCACTTGTCTCATGCACCCAACCTGGGCTGGTGATCTGTTTCACCCTAGATAATATACATGTTTCCATGCTGTTCTCTTGAAACATCCCACCCTCGCCTTCTCCCAGAGTCCACAAGTCTGTTCTATACATCTGAGTCTCTTTTTCTGTTTTGCATATAGGGTTATCGTTACCATCTTTCTAAAGTCCATATATATGTGTTAGTATACTGTAATGGTCTTTATCTTTCTGACTTACTTCGCTCTGTATAATGGGCTCCAGTTTCATCCATCTCATTAGAACTGATTCAAATGAATTCTTTTTAATGGCTGAGTAATATTCCATGGTGTATATGTACCACAGCTTCCTCATCCATTCGTCTGCTGATGGGCATCTAGGTTGCTTCCATGTCCTGGCTATTATAAACAGTGCTGCGATGAACATAATTTTATATCTTTAATATGATATTACTTTTCATGAACTTTTATATATAAATTTATAAATAAATATATATGTCCAGTGAGGCCCACAGAACCTGAATCTGCCCCTGTAGTAACAAGTAGCAAGGCAAGAAGTGACTACCTGAGAAGATGGGGTGAGGATTGATGTTACTGCTTGAATCTTGTACTTGTACTGAGACATTTTCTAGAATGTTGCCAATGATAACGTCTCCTACAAAGAGTCAATGTTAATTAACTGGGTTGGGAATGTGGACTGTAGACTACAGCTTGTTATTATAGTAGGTAAATGTTTTTGCCTCACAGATATTTGGCATTTTATATAATCTAACCTAGTAGTCTTTCTCTTTATGACTTCTTAGCTTGGAGTTTTACCTAGTCCATCAGAAGACTATAAAAAATTTCTATATTTTCCACTGCTATATTTTGCTCTTTAGTTTATCAGGAATTTATTTTGTATTTTGTATGAAATATAGGGGTTAGATTAAAAATATTCCACAAAGTATAGTCAACTGAAGATTTGTTAACATAATTTGTTTCCCCTCAAATATGACAGGACTCTATTGAATGGTTTGTCTTTTTCCCAATAGTGAGGAACCTTCAAAATGGCTTCCCAGGTGGTGCTAGTGGTAAAGAACCTGCCTGCCACTGCAGAAGATGTGAGACACACGGGTTTGATCCCTGGGTCAAGAAGATCCCCTGGAAGAGGAAATGACAACCCACTCCAGTATTCTTTCCTGGAGAATCCCATGAACAGAGGAGGCTGGTGGGGTATGGTCCTTAGGGTTGCAAAGAGTCGGACATGACTGAAGCAGTTTAGCACACATGCACAAATATTTGATAAAATGGTCTAAAACAATGTCTATTAATAGATGCTAGGTGACTATACTTTCCAGAATGTTTTGAATTGAAAAAAATCTATTGGAAATTTGGAATCGGTGGTGATTTAAGAGATGCTGAGATATGAATATGAATTTAATGAGAAGAAAATGCTCCAGTTTCCTATAAACACCTCAAATATTGAAAGAATATCAAGCAGTTGCTTTTGGTCAAACTTTGCTCCCCTTTCAGTTTTTTTCTAGATCATGGTAAATAGACAAATGGGAATTTCTGTCTTTCTTTTTAGATTTTTTTTTCTTTTGATGACTTTCTGTTTCTTTTTGGTCTGCTTTTCAGTCCACTTTAAAAAAATTTTTAAAATTGTTTTTTCATTTCTTTTTTTTTTTAAATTTTTTTCATTGCAGTGGTTTTTGTCATACATTGAAATGAATTAGCCATGGATTTACATGTATTCCCCATCCCGGTCCCCCCTCCCACCTCCCTCTCCACCCGATCCCACTGGGTCTTCCCAGTGCACCAGGCCCGAGCACTTGTCTCATGCATCCAACCTGGGCTGGTGATCTGTTTCACCCTAGATAATATACATGTTTCGATGCTGTTCTCTTGAAACATCCCACCCTCGCCTTCTCCCACAGAGTCCACAAGTCTGTTCTATACATCTGAGTCTCTTTTTCTGTTTTGCATATAGGGTTATCATTACCATCTTTCTAAAGTCCATATATATATGTTAGTATACTGTAATGGTCTTTATCTTTCTGGCTTACTTCGTTCTGTATAATGGGCTCCAGTTTCATCCATCTCATTAGAACTGATTCAAATGAATTCTTTTTAATGGCTGAGTAATATTCCATGGTGTATATGTACCACAGCTTCCTCATCCATTCGTCTGCTGATGGGCATCTAGGTTGCTTCCATGTCCTTTCTGTTTCTTTTGGTCTGCTTTTTAGTCGACTTAAAAAAAAAATTAACAGCATGATACTGTATTCTTTGATAAAATACCTAAAAAGCTTTTTTCTTTAAATATAAGATATCATTGACTGAATTTCAGATCATGTTAACTCATTTGTACATTTCTCATGTTTATTTTGACTCTATTGACCAATGAAAAATTTTGAGGTTTATTTTTTGGTCTTGTACACAAATTTTGTTTCCAGTGTTTAAAAATATAGTTTCATTTGGTTATTACGAATTGGAGTCCATACAACATTGTTTGCTACACTTCGTGTATTAGTCAAGATTCTCTGGAGAAACAGAACCAATAGGATATATGTATATCTATACCTATATTCTATAAAACATACAGTAAGGAACTGGCTCAGGTGATTATGGAGGCTGAGAAGTCCCCAAATCTGTGATCAGCAGGCTAGAGATCCAGGAAGGCCAATGTGAAGGTCCAGTCTAGAAGCCAGCATCCTTGAAACTCAAGAAGAACCGATGTTTTAGTCTAAGACCAAAGGAAAGAGAAGACCAATGTCTGAAACATCTGGCAGACAGGAGAAATCCCCTCTGATTTGAGGTAGGATCAGTCTTTCTGTTTCTGTTCAGCCGGTTGACAAGGGCCACCCACATTAGGGAGGGTCATCCGCGTTACTTAGTCAACCAATTCAAATGTTCAGCTCACCTCAGAATGCCTCACAGACACAGCCGGAATGACGTTTGAACCAAGCATCTGGATGCTGAGAGGCCCAGTTAAGTTGACACAGAAAATTATGCTTGTTACTAGAAATGATGACAAGAACTATAACTTAGTGGGTCTCTGATTATTGTCCTAGATATTGGCTCAAGGTACAGTGTAAAATTTCTCACCCTTTGAGATTGTTTAAAGATTTCTATTACTTAAAAGTGAATATTTAAAACAAATATGCTAGGTTGAGTTCTCTTTTGGTATTCATTTATCTTGTAATATTTCCTGTATCATTCTGTTGGGCTTTTAAAAGATACCTAATTTTTCAATGAACATATTTATGGAGTTACATTGTTATGGCATAAATTTCATATTCATAAGCTTCTATTTTTCTTAAAAAACTAGCTTTCCAAGGGGAGCTGGGATGCAATTTTTTACATATAATGATACAGTATTATAGACTTTACTTTTAGCATTTTTTTAAAAAAAGTCCTTGATATATGAATTTTTATTTGATCTTAGTAATTAAAACTTTAATTTTACATATTTTATAAAAATATATAATTACATTAGAATAGAACTTTCCCAAATTTTACATGGTGATAAAGAGATCTTATTAACCTCACTTATTTTTCAGTGAAGCTCAAAATCTTTTAAAAATGTTGGTTCTTACAGTACATTTGTGACAAAAATTTAATCGCAAATTTCCATTTTGCAAATATTAATTAGCACCTGAAGGAATTCAGGGTATAAATCCATGTACTGATCATAGCTAGTGTTAGGCTTAGTGCGTACAGTCAGCAGCACAATTTATTCTGAAGAACGCTGACAGAAAGTCCCTCTAGTCTGAAGTGAAGTGAAGTGAAGTGAAAGTCGCTCAGTTGTGTCTGACTCTTTGCGATTTCATGGACTATACAGTTCGTGGAATTCTCCAGGTCAGAATACTGGAGTGGGTAGCCTTTCCCTTCTCCAGGGGATCTTCCCAACCCAGGCATTGAACCCAGGTCTCCCTCATTGCAGATGGATTCTTTACCAGCTGAGCCACAAGGGAAGTCCAAGAATAAGGCCTGCCATTTGGAGAGTGAAGGAAAAGTTGTCTATCAACTGGTGATTGATCTTGGTTAACAAGAGTGTGTATGGGGTAAAAATTTCCTTTGAGATGTTTAAGTGTTTTACTTCTGTTATATGCCAAATTAATCAAAATAATGTTACCTTAGTGTCTGGGAGTTTAGTTTAATAATTAGGAGGGAGAAGAAAAAGCAGGAGAATAAGCAGAATTTTAAATCCCCTTTTTTAAGAACAAGCTGTCACTGACCAAGGAACAATGGGACATCCTACCTAAATCCTGGTTGCCCACACTCTTTTATGTAACATATCCTCTCATGTAACTGTGTAAGTTTCAATTAAGCTTTGATGAATCTCCTATTAGAACAGATATACAAAAGAACAGATATCTAGGTACTGTTGATCATTTCCTTTGTACATACAGCACTGATTTCTCCTGATGTTCATACATCTTACAGTTCCCTTTGAAGCTACTTTGGAGATTCAGTCTTGTAAACATCCTACCAAGTATGGTCTCAGACCCCTCTCTAATGGGTATGAGGGAAAGATGTTAGATCTCTGATATTTAACATAATTAGCTGAGGGTGATCACCCTCAGAGCCAAAGAAGCAAAGTCCCCTTTTGGTTGACATTTTCATGCAACTTTTAAAAAACTTTAAAAAAAAAAACTCTCTTCCCCCAAGAGCCCTTGCCGTGTTCCCAGCCCTTGTTGCATGGGCAGCTTGTTTCCCTTTCTTTAGTACTGGGCGTCTCTGGAGTGTAGTACAGTCATGTACATACTCACCTTCAGACTTCAAGGATCAAACAGCCTCTGCTGTTACAGGTCAAGGAACAGCAGGCTTCAAGCTGCGTTGTCTCTAGAAGACTTAGAAGCCCTGTATTCCCTCAATCTGAGGCTTGCAGCTCACTCCCTGGAATGCCTCCTCTCCTGACTTGCCAGTCTTCAATTATGTCCTCCTCTTGTCCCAACGTGACTCCAAGAGATATGCTGCCTTTTTGAAGCTTCCTTTTATTCTTAAACTAAAAAAAGAAAAAAAAAAGTTGCAAAGCAATGAGGCCAAAGCAAGTGATCAAATGGACTTAGTGAAAAAAAAACAAAACAAAAAACAGAGTCTGACTTCTTTTTCTCAAACACTGTGATTATTGCCTAGATTTTTACTTTCGGAACTATGGATTTCACATCCACAGCTGTGTCACTCCTATCTTGGAAATGTCAAGAGAAATCTGGTGTCTCAGATGAGTATCCAGTGTTTATGTGTAGTCAAGTCACTCCTCAGATCATTCAGATTTGCTTGTGATTAAAATGAGACTAAGAATATTCTCTTATGTTTTATAGTTTCCTGTTTCTAGCATGAATAGGACCACTTTGGATAGTTTTTTGCTTCTGTTTCTCTGGTTCTTTTGATTTCTGTTTATTGTATATCTGGGAATGAGACAAGCACAAAATTAAGAAACTGACAAAGTGATGTTTTGAAACCCCATCCCTACCCCATGCATCTAACTTGGAACCTACACTTTATAGTGTATGTGTAGATTGTGTTCAGCATAATCTCTGGTACAAAGCAGCATGGATATCATAAGTATTCCTTAAAAAAATTCAGTTGATATCTATTGAGTGCTCACCATGTTTTGCAACAGGCTTTCTATTTTGCCACTGGGACAACAGCAACCACTTCTGTATCCTTAGTGCTGAAGCCATGTTTGATGACTTTAATAGAGTTGGTAAACAATAACAAAGAGAATTACTGCTCTTCAGAGTAAAAGGCCTCTCATAGATAAATGCTGTTTTCACTTGCTTGGTGCTGTCTAGAGATTCAGCTAACCACCAGAAGTACCCCAAATCAGGCATTGATGTCTGGAATCTATAATTATAATGACCCCTATGAAATTTATTGACTATATAATTTAGAGCCTGTCATTCTAAAGTGGAAGATAACAGGGCATCAGGATCAACCAAGAAATAATGACTTCATTCCTTACACATTATTATAAAATATGTCACTAGCATGAATTCATCTTGAAGAACAACCTGTTAAAAGATAGAATTCCATTCAGAGTTAGCAGTGTGGGATATTTTTATTATTCTTATTGAAAGAGATCAAAGAGAGAATTCCTTTAGAAACCATAGTCTAACTTGTACTTGTCAGATAATATTCAAAAGATAAGACCTATTGCTATGATTTGAAAATAGAAGAAAATAGAGTAGTACCTTGTGAAACCCTGGCTGGTTTGCTTCTGAACTCTGTGACCTTGGGGAGTTATTCTGATAAGACCTATTGCTATGATTGAAAATAGAAGAAAATATAGTAGTACCTTGTGAAACCCTGGCTGGTTTGCTTCTGAACTCTATGACCTTGGGGAGTTATTCTTACCTCTAAAATACATTTTTAATAATGATGATGGTGATGATCCAGTCTGGGTTCTATTACCTCTACTAGCCCTTGAACTTCAGAAATGGATATAATCACTCTGCTTTAGCTTTTGTATTTTTCTGGTTCATAGTAAGTACTCACAAAAGTTAACTTATTATTAGGTTGTGCTCTTTAATATGGCCTTCCCTGGTGGCTCAGATGGTAAAGAATCTGCCTGCAATGCAGGAAACCAGGGTTTGATTCCCTGAGTCAGGAGGAGCCCCTGGAGAAGGGAATGGTCACTCTAGTATTCTTGCCTGGAGAATTCCATGGGCAGAGGAGCCTGGTGGTCTACAGTCCATGTGGTTACAAGGAGTTGGACTTGACTTTAATACACTGAACTCTACACAGAAAGGTGATAGGCTTCTTTGGGATGTGTATTTCCTCAATAAACTGACTCAAGGCTCCTTCAGTAAATGACATAGGATTTTACCTAAGAACATCTATTGATTTGGTCACTATTGTTTAACTGCCTCAATATTTCAAAAAATTTTTTACTTAAAGGATTAGTGAGTCTATTACTGTTATTGTTTTATCATTGTGTTTTGGAGGAAGTTTAGAATATTTCAAAGGGCACCAGTAATAGAACAGAAACTTCAGTTCCAGTCCACGTCCAGCCATTAATGATGGTATGACCATGGATGAAAACTTGCCCTCCGGAGGCCTCAAATTCCTTATCTATAAAAGGATGAATGATAGTTTATTTTCTATTTTACAGGGATTGTTGTGGATATTAAAAAAAATAAAATCTTACATAGTTAGATGCTTTTAAAATGCCAAACTGCTCTGCAAATCAGAAGAATTAATATGAAACCTAAATGTCAAATCTCCACGAGTGGCATTTAGAAAGGAGGAAATATTCTCTCTCTCTCTTTTTCAAATTATTTTATTTTTTAAAAATTAAATTAATCTATTTATTTTAATTGAAGGTTAATTACTTTACAATATTGTAGTGATTTTTTGCCATACATTGACATGAATCAGCCATGGGTGTACATGTGTTCCCCATCCTGACCCCCCCCTCCTCCCTCTCCATCTCATCCCTCAGGGTTGTCCCAGTATACCGGCTTTGAGTGCCTTGTTTCAGAAAAGAGGAAATATTCTCTTGTTTAAATGTCTCTTTTCATCCAATTTATAACTTGCTGCTGCTATTGTAACCCAAAGGTAACTAAATCCAGGGTATTGTGATCCAAAATACATGGACCGAATGTTTTGCTTTATTGTTGATTTAAAGAAAAACTGTGCCCCAACCAGAAAAGCACTATCTTTGATAATTTCTCCTTTTATTAGTTTTTTTGTTGCTGAGGGAAGCCAAATTTGACTTTTAACATTTCCTTCAAGGGCAAGTCTAAATTGGGACTGAGTGTAAAGGATAAGTTCTTAAAGGAAGATGCCAAAAATAAATTACCAAAATAATGGGAGAAAAGTATTTTCCTATTAATAAGTAAACAACAGTTTAAAAACTTTGCTATGTGCTAGGTATTCCCTTAAGACCTTATCTAATTTTTATAACATTCTTTTATGGAAGGTATTATCCGTATTTCAGATGAATAAACAGGCTGCTGCTGCTGCTAAGTCACTTCAGTCACGTCCGACTGTATGCGACCCCATAGACAGCAGCCCACCAGGCTCCCCGTCCCTGGGATTCTCTGAACAAGAATACTGGAGTGGGTTGCCATTTCCTTCTCCAGTGTGTGAAAGTGAAGTCGCTCAGTTGTGTCCGACTCTCAGCAACCCCATGGACTGCAGCATACCAGGCTCCTCCATCCATGGGATTGTCCAGGCAAGAGTACTGGAGTGCGGTGCCATCGCCTTCTCCGAAACTGAGGCTAGTAAGTGTTAAATAGTTTGCCCATAGCCACAAAGTTAGTAAGTGGTAGAGATGTGATACAAACTCAGGCAGCCTGAATCTAGAGCTTGCTCTTTCAACCAGCTGCTTGCCTTCAGTCAATGTGTAATCACCATCTGCCAAGCTAAGAAAAGATGGTTATACAATGTCTTGCCAAAAGCTTAAGGTTCTGCATGGCAGTTTTGGTGGCTGTTGCTAGTTATTCCTGGGTATCCTTTTTGCAGATCTGTATCAGAATTTTGTTACCAAATAAGACATAATAAAATGATTACAGACAGCAGTAGGCTTTTGGGGTATCCAGAGAAACATGCTCATAGAAGAAGAGACAGCCTTTGCGTATTTGTCTTTGACAATGCAGTTTTATTTTAGCAATTGCTTATGGAGCATTTGCTATACTAGGGGTTGCAAACAATGTATCTTTTTCAGTAACATTTAGTGACTGGGCTATGTTTTCTAAGAAAGAAATGCAGTGTCATTATCTGCATGATTGTCTGTAGTTTCACCATACTTTTGAAGACCAAGGAAAAAGAGTAGTCCAGAAAGCTGGGAAACAAAGAGGAATCTGACTCGGACATGCTACTTAAGTCTTAGGTATCTGGCAAGCCCTGGTTCTCTGAACCTACTGACTGAGATGAAGATGAGCTTACAGCAGGTGAAATACCATAGGCCCCTGCGGTAGCTTCAGAGACTGGCTTTAAACATTAGTAAGAACCACTGAATCATTTGATGGACAGCAGATGGATCTTTATTTCTAAAAAACAAAACAAAAAAACCTCTACAATGGTGGAGAAGCACTGCAATAAATGAGAAGCCCTTCAGTCAGGTTCAGTCGCTCAATTGTGTCTGACTTTTAGGGACCCCATGGATTACAGCACCCCAGGCTTCCCTATCTATCACCAACTCCTGGAGCTTACTCAAATTCATGTCCATCGAGTCACTGATGCCATCCAGCCAGCTCATCCTCTGTCGTCCCCTTCTCCTCCCACCTTCAATCTTTCCCAGCATCAGGGTCTTTTCCAGTGAGTCAGTTCTTCTCATCAGGTGGCCAAAGTATTGGAGTTTCAGCTTCAGCATCAGTCCTTCCAATGAATATTCAGGACATGAGAAGCCCTTATGCTGTAATAATTCATTTAATGTTCCCATGGGATAGAGCACTGCAGCTCAGAGGAAAGAAAAGCCACACTAATACAGTTTTCTTGTTCACCTGTTAAGTCAGCATCACTCCTGATATAGTCATCTGACTTTTGAACCATTAATTTCCTCTAGGGAATCTCTATATGTTTACTTTACTTTTGCTTCACATACATGTTTTTTTCCTTTGAGAAACTAAAAAGGGATATTTCATGTTATTTCCTGTAAGCAATTAAGTGAAGATAATTTCTGTCATGTTCAACTGTCTACAAAGTATTTTACCAGATGACAGTTACTAAGAATGAATGTCTGATGGTAATTTATATATTTAAAATACTTAGAAGAGAACCAAACACCTGGCTGAGTTCTCTGTGATTGGAGCCCAGGAAAATCTGCATTTCATATTCTTCTTCGCCTGTGATACCCACTCTATTTTCTCTGGTCTTGACCAAAAGAGTTAGAAAAAGTAGCCTCCACGAGCTCTCTCCTTTCTTCATTTCCCATTCTATTCCTAGGTCCTGGTGTCAGCGTCTATTACTATATAGAAATTTCCCTCTAAAAAGTTGAATTGTTAAAAGCTTTTTCTTTCTCATCACTCTTTTTCACACCACCCTGTAATATTTCACAGTGTTGACAAATTTCTGCCTTGAGTCCCCTCTTGCCTCTGTTGCTCAGCATTCTCATTTCTCCTATCCTATCACTTCGTTTTGGAGGAGCACCTCCAGACTATGGGAGATAGGTTGGTTTCTTTTAAACCAGTGACTCTTCAAGGAAGCATGGAAGGATGGAAGCCTAAAGTTGTCCTCGTGCTTCCTTGGACCCTTTGAGTCTTAGAGAAGTCCTATAGAGTTGAAGGAGGCTGCCCCCAAATTGCTGTTCTGTTGAGCTTTGGGGGCTACTGCCCAGATTAGCTTCTATCCCCTTGAATGCTGCTAGGATTGCTAAGAACTTTCTCTAGTTCTGGAGGTAGCAGGAACTACTCATCTTTAGTTCTGGAAAGTCTTAGGATCATCTTAGCTTCTGATAGCACCATTGTTGCTATCTGCATGCCACACAGGTATGGTCTAATTTCCATCTTATTGCCTTCCGTTCATGTAAAGTCATGGAACAGAGTGTTAGTAAAAGCCACCTTTCTTTCTTTGCTAAGACCTGAAAGGGAATTTTAGTTACTTGTTCACCTGCATGTTTCTGAGGGAATTACCAATATCAGGAAAACTGAAATGATTGAATCAGGCAGAATGAAGGAAATAATATACATATCCCAGGCTATACATAACCTTGAAAGGATTGATTAAATGGATGGACAGAAGTCTGGGAAATTATGTTGTTAGCAGTTAGGGAATTTTGTGGAAACATCCCATTCAGCTTTCTGTTACTTCAGTGTAGGAATGGCTGTATAATTATATATGCATGGCGGACAGTATGTAACAACAGTTCCTTCCCTTCTTATATAATCCTGAATTTGTTGTGGGGCAGCATGTCATTGTCTAAGCCAATCATGACAGTGATGTTGTTTGCCACAAACTCATTTCCCAGACTCCCTTTTCATTAGGAGGGTTATCTGACCCAGTTATACCCAGAGATACACAAAGGGAATTCACTGTGTGTCAGAGAAAGTTAAAAAAGGATAGAGTAACCTGGCTGTGAATTTCTTCCTACCTTTGAATGTGGTCTTGATGCCTAGAATCATGTAAAAATATTAACATGCTGATAATGGTTGATAAGATGGATGGAACATGTATGGGTCTTAGTGATATTGTTGAACTGCCAGACCAATACTTGTCTCTCTATATCTGTTCAGTTCACTTCAGTTGCTCAGTCATGTCTGACTCTTTGTTGACCCCATGGACTGCAGCACCCCAGGCTTCCCTGTCTATCACCAACTCCCAGAGATTGCTTAAACTCCCTATATGTGTACTTCTTATTAAATAAGGGAGAAGAGAATGGCAAACCACTTCAGTATTCTTGGCTTGAGAACTCCATGAATGGTATGAAAAGTCAAAAATACATGACACTGAAAGATGAACTCCTCAGGTCAGTAGGTGCCCAATATGCTACTGGAGAGGAGTGGAGAAATAGCTCTGGAGAGAATGAAGAGGTTGAACCAAAGCAAAAACAATGCCCAGTTGTAGATGTGACTGGTGATGGAAGTAAAGTCTGATGCTGTAAAGAACAATATTGCATAGGAACCTCGAGTGTTATGTCCATGAATCAGGTTAAATTGGAAGTGGTCAAACAGGAGATGGTAAGAGTGAACATCAACATTTTAAGAAGCAGAGAACTAAAAAGGACTGGAATGGGAGAATTTAATTCAGATGACCATTATATCTACTACTGTGGGCAAGAATCCCTTAGAAGAGATAGAATAGCTCTCAGTCAACAAAGGAGTCCAAAATGCAGTACTTGGGTACAGTATCAAAAATAACAGAATGATCTCTGTTTGTTTCCAGGGCAAACCATTCAATATCACAGTACCCCAAGTCTATGCCCGGTCAGTAATGACAAAGAAGCTGAAGTTGAATGGTTCTTTGATGACCTACAAGACCTTCTAGAACTAACACCAAAAAAAGATATCCTTTTCATCATTGGGGAGTGGAATGCAAAAGTAGGAAGTCAAGACTTATCTGGAGTAACAGGCAAGTTTCGCCTTGGGGTACAAAATGAAGCAAGGCAAAGGCTCCCAGAGTTTCACCAAGAGAATGCACTGGTCATAGCAAACACCTCTTCCAACAACATAAGAGAAGACTCTACACATGGACATCACCAGATGGTTGACACCGAAATCATATTGATTATACCCTTTGCAGTTGAAGATGGAGAAGCTCTATACAGTAAGCAAAAACAGGACCTGGAGCTGACTGTGGCTCAGATCATGAACTCCTTATAGCCAAATTCAGACTTAAATTGAAGAAATTAGGCCATTCAGGTATGACCTAAATAAAATCTCTTACAATTATACAGTGTAAGTGACAAATAGATTCAAGGGATTAGATCTGATAGACAGAGTGCCTGAAGAACTATGGATGTAGATTTGTAACATTGTACAGGAGGCACTGATCAAAACTATCCCCAAGAAAATGAAATGTCAAAAGCAAACTGCTTGTCTGAGGAGGCGTTACAAATAACTGAGAAAAGAAGAGAGGAGAAAGGCAAAGGAGAAAAGGAAAGATATATCTATCTTAATGAAGAGTTCCAAAGAAGAGCAAGAAGAGATGAGAAAGCCTTCCTAAGTGATTAATCCAAAGAAATAGAGGAAAATGGTAGAATGGGAAAGACTAGAGATCTCTTCAAGAAAGTTAGAGATACCAAGGGCACATTTCATGCAAAGATGAACACAGTAAAGGACAGAAATGGTATGAACCTAACAGAAGCAAAAGATACTAAGAAGAGGTGGTAAGAAAACATAGAACTGTACCAAAAAGATCTTCATGACCCAGATAACCACGATGGTGTGATCACTCACCTAGAGCCAGACATCCTGATGTGCGAAGTCAAGTGGGCCTTAGAAGCATTATTACAATCAAAGCTAGTGGAGGTGATGGAATTCCAGCTGAGTTATTTCAAATCTTAAAAGATGATGCTGTAAAATTGCTACAGTCAATATGCCAGCAAATTTGGAAAACTCAGCGTTGGCCACAGGAATGGAAAAGGTCAGTTTTCATTCCAGTTTCATTCCAAACCCAAAGTAAGACAATGCCTAAGAATGTTCAAACTACCACACAGTTGAACCCATCTCACACATTACCAAAGTAACGCTCAAAATTCTCCAAGCCAGGCTTCAACAGTACATGAACTGAGAACTTCAAGCTGGATTTAGTAAAGGCAGAGGAACCAGGAGGAATCAAATTGCCAACATCTGTTGGATAATCAAAAAAGCAAGAGAATTCCAGAAAAACATCTGCTTCATTGACTATGCTAAAGCTGTTGACTATGTGGATCACAACAAACTGTGGAAAATTCTGAAAGAGATGGGAATAACAGACCACCTTACCTGCCTCCTGAGAAACCTGTATGCAGTCAAGAAGCAGCAGTTAGAACCAGACATGGAACAACAGACTGGTTCCAAATTGGGAAAGGAGTACTTCAATGCTGTATATTGCCACCCTGCTTATTTAACTTATGTGCAGGGTACATCATGAGAAATGCCAGGCTGGATGAAGCACAAGCTGGAATCAAGATTGCCAGGAGAATTATCAATAACCTCAGATATGCAGATGACACCACCCTTATGGCAGACAGTGAAGAGGAACTAAAGAGCCTCTTGATAAAAGTGAAAGAGGAGAGTGAAAATGCTGGCTTAAAATTCAACATTCAAAAAACTAAGATCATGGCATCTGATCCCATCACTTCATGGCAAATATATGGGGAAACAGTGGAAACAGTGGCAGACTTAATTTTTGGGGGCTCCAAAATCACTGCAGATGGTGACTGCAGCCATGAAATTAAAAGATGCTTGCACCTTGGAAGAAACGCTATGACAAACATAGACGATATATTAAAAAGCAGAGACTTTACTTTGCCGACAAAGGTCTGTCTAGTCAAAGCTATGGTTTTTCCAGTAGTCATTTTGGATGTGATGTTGGACCATAAAGAAGGCTGAGCACCGAAGAATTGATGCTTTTGAATTGTGATGTTGGAAAGGACTCTTGAGAGTCCCTTGGACTGCAAGGAGATCAGTCAATGCTAAAGAAAATCAGTCCTGAATATTCATTGGAAGGACTGATACTGAAGCAGAAGTTTCAATACTTTGGCCACCTGATGCGAAGTACTGACTCATTGGAAAGGAACCTGATGCTGAGAAAGATTGAGTGACTCTGGAGAAGGGGACGACAGAGGATGAGATCGTTGGATGGCATCACCAATTCGATGGACATGAGCTTGATCAAGCTCCCAGAGTAGTGATGGACAGGGAAGCCTGGTGTGCTGCAGACCTTAGGGTTGCAATGAGTTGGACACAACTGAGCAACTGAACTTTACTGAACTGAGTGTTATACTTGTTTTTCCTACTGTTTTTTAATCATTTATTGTAAGATACATTTCTAAGTAATATAAGAGATGATCTTGTCTTGATCAAGCACATCAATAATACCTTCTTATAAAAATATTCATTTGTATTTCTTTGAATACACTGTGTTCTGTAATCATGTTTTAATATGCTTTTCTAAATGCGTAGAAATTTTTTTAATGCTTTGTGTCAGTGTAGTTGTTCATAAATTTATATGAGAACAATAATTATCTCATAGATATGTAGCAACTGTTGGGGTTATAGCATGTGGAGGATATATCTACATACTAATACAGTATTGTGCTAGTGCTAAGTCACTTTCAGTCGCGTCCAACTCTTTGCGACTCCATGGACTGTAGCCCATCAGTCTCTTCTGTCCATGGGATTCTCCAGGCAAGAATACTGGAGTGTGTTGGCATTTCCTTCTCCAGGGGATCTTCCCGACTCAGGGGTTGAAGCTACGACTCTTATGTCTCCTGCACTGGAGACATGTGCTAACTGGGAAGCCCCATATGGTATTAGTATTAGTATTATAGTTTATACAATTTGTTCCAAATTACTCTGGTATAGTAGTAGTATATTAAGTTTTTGTCTAGCTGTTAATAAAGTTTTCCTTTTTGGAATAATAAAATGTGGAATATTTCAAATGCCTTACTTAATTAAAAAATCAATGTATTTTTATGTCTTTCTGTGTTACTCCATTTCATCCTAGTTGCCTTTAAAACTGCTTATTTTTGTCATAGATCCTTCAGAACTTAATCATGAGAGAATATTCTATTTCAATAATTTTTTATTGAAGTATCATTGATTTACAATGGTGTGTTAGTTTCAGATGTACAGCAAAGGAAATCAGTTGTATATATACATACATACACTCTTTTGGGGGCTTCCCTGAAAGCTCAGTTGGTAAAGAATCCATCTGCAATGCAGGAGACCCCAGTTCAATTCCTGAGTCCGGAAGATCCACTGGAGAAGGCATAGGCTACCCACTCCAGTATTCTTGGGCTTTCCTTGTGGCTCAGCTAGTAAATAATCTGCCTTCAATACGGGAGACCTTGGTTTGATCCCTGGCTTGGGAAAATCCCCTGGAGAAGGGAAAGGCTACCCACTGCAGTGTTCTGGCCTGGAGAATTCCATGGACTGTGTATAGTCCATGGGGTCACAAAGAGTTGGACACAACTGAGCGACTTTCACTTTCACTTCCTTTCACACTCTGTTTTAGATCTCTTCCCATATAGAACGTTACAGAGTACTGAGTAGAGTTCCTGTGCTGTAACAGTAGATCCTTATTCATTGTCTTTTTAAAAATTAATTCATTTATTCTAAATGGAGGATAATTACCTTACAGTATTTTGATGATGTTTGTCATACATCAGCATGAATCAGCCATGGGTATACATGTTCCCCCCATCCTGAACCCCCACCCACCTCCCTAGTTATAGGGTGTATATGTCAATCCCAGTCTTCCACTTTATCCCTCCCCTATGTTTCCTCATTTCACATGCTAGCAAGATTATGCTCAAAATCCTTTAAGCTAGGCTTCAGCAATACATGAAGCAAGAACTTCCAGATGTGCAAGCTGGATTTAGAAAAGGAGGAACCAGAGATCAAATTGCCAAGATCTGTCGCATCATAGAAAAAGCAAGGGAATTCCAAAAAGCATCTACTTCTACTTCAGAAGGCTTTGACTACTCTAATTGTGTGGATCACAACAAACTGTGGAAAATTCTTGAAGAGATGGAAATAACAGACCACCTTACCTGCCTCCTGAGAAACCTGTATGCAGTCAAGAAGCAGCAGTTAGAACCAGACCTGGGACAATGGACTGATTCCAAATTGGGAAAGGAGTACCTCAAGGCTCTATATTGTCATCTTGCTTATTTAACTTATATGCAGAGTACATCATGTGAAATACTGGGCTGGATGCAGCACAAGCCAGAGTGAAGATTGCTAGGAAAACTATCAACAACCTCATATATACAGATAATAGCACTTTAATGTCAGGAAGCAAAGAACTAAAGAGGCAAATAGATGGGGAAAAAGTGGAAATAGTGACAGATTTTATTTTCTTGGGCTCCAGAATCACTGCAGACGGTGACTACAGCCATGAAATTAAAAGACTCTTGCTCCTTGGAAGAAAAGCTATGACAAACCTAGACAGCGTATTAAAAAGCAGAGGTATCACTTAGCCAACAAAGGTCCTTATAGTCAAGATTATGTTCTGTCCAGTAGTCATGTATGGATGTTAGAGTTAGCCCATAAAGGCTGAGCACCAAAGAATTGATGCTTTTGAATTGTGGTGCTTGATAAGACCCTTGAGACTTCTTTGGATAGCAAGGAGATCAAACCAGTTAATCCTAAAGGAAATCAACTGTGAATATTCATCAGAAGGACAGATGATGAAGCTCCAGTGCTTTGACCAACTGATGCAAGAGCTGGCTCATTGGAAAATACCCTGATGCTGGGAAAGATTTCAAGCAAGAGAAGGGGCCAACAGAGGATGAGATGGCTGAATGGTATCACCAACTCAATGCACATGAGTTTGAGCAAACTCCCTTAGATGGTGAAGGACAGGAAAGCCTGGCATGCTGCAGTTCACAGGGTTGCAAAGAGCCAGACATGCCTTAGAGACTGAGAAACAACAATAACAGTCTTACCTCCCAGTAACCATAAGTTTATTTTCTACATCTGTAACTCTATTTCTGTTTTGTAGATAAATTCATTTGTATCCTTTTTAGATTCCACATATAAGCAATATCATATTATATTTGTCTTTGTCTGACTTACTACACTCAGTATGACAGTTTCTAGGTGCATCCATGTTGCTACACATGACATTATTTTGTTCTTTTTTATGGCCAAGTAATATTACATTATGTATATGTACCTCATCTTCTTTACCCATTCCTTTGTTGATGGACATTTAGGTTTCTTCCATGTCCTGGCTATTGCGAATAGTGCTTCAGTGAATATTGGACTGCATGCATTTTTTTTTGAATCATGGTTTTCTCCAGATGTGTACCCAGGAATGGGCTTGCTGGATTATATGGTAGCTCTATATTTAGTTTTCTAAGGAACCTCCATACTGTTCTCCATGTAGCTATACCACATGTGGCTATACCAATTTACATTCCCACTAAAAGTGTAGGAGTTTTTCTTTTTCTTCACACCCTCTTTAGCATTTATTGTTTGTTAACTTTTTGATGGCTATTCTGACTGGTGTGAGGTGATACCTCGTAGTTTTGATTTGCATTTCTCTAATAATTAGTGATGTTGAGCATCTTTTCATGTGATTTTTAGTCATCTTTATGTCTTCTTCTCCAATAGACTGGAGAAATGGCTATGGACATCTTCTGCCCATTTTTTGATTGGGTTGTTTGTTTCTTTGAAATTGAGTTGTGTGAATGTTTATGTATTTTGGAGATTAATCCCTTGTTACTTCATTTGCAAATATTTTCTCCCACTCTGATGAATGTCTTCTCATTTTATGATTTCCTTTTCTGTGCAAAAGATTTGAAGTTTAATTGGGTCTCATTTATTTACTTTTGTTTTTATTTTCATTAATTTCAGAGATGTATCAAAAAAGATCTTGCTTGGATTTATGTCAGAGAGTGTTCTGCCTATGTTTGCTACTAAGAATTTTATAGTATCCAGCCTTACATTTAGATCTTTCATCCATTTTGAGTTTATTTTTGTATATGGTGTTAGAACTGTTCTAATTTCATTCTTTTACATGTAGCTCTCCAGTTTTCCCAGCTCCACTTATTGAGGAGACCATCTTATCTGCATTGTATATTTTTGCCTCCTTTGTCATAGATTAGGTGACCGTAAGTGCGTGGGTTTATTTCTTGGATTTCTATCCTATTCCTTTGACTGAATTTCTATTTTTGTGCTGGTAGCATACTGTTTTGATAGCTGTAGTTTTGGAGTATAGTCTGAAGTTAGGGAGTCCGATTCATCCAGCTCCATTTTTCTTTCTCAAGATTGGTTTGGCTATTTGTAATCTTGTGTGTTTTCAAATTGTATAATGATTTGTATACAAATTGTGTAATGATTTGCTCTAATTCTGTGAAAAATACCATTGATAATTTGATAGGAATTACATTGAATCTGTAGATTGCTTTGGGTAGTATAGTCATTTTCACAATATTGATTATTCCAATCCAAGAACATGGTCTATCTCTCTGTTTGTGTCATCTTTGATTTCTTTCATCAGTATCTTCTAGTCTTTTGCCTTCTTAAGTAGGTTTATTCCTAGGTATTTTTTCTTTTTTATGCAATGCTAAATGGAATTTCCCCCTTGATTTCTTTTTCTGATCTTTCGTTGTTTGTATATAAGAATGCAAGAGATTCTGTGATTTAATTTTGTCTTCTGCAACTTTACCAAATTCATTGGTGAGCTCTAGAAGTTTCCTCATAGCATCTTCATGGTTTTCTATGTATAGTATTAAGTCATCTGCAAACAGTGACAATGTTACTTCTTTAGGAATTTGGATTCTTTGTATTGCCCTTTCTTCTCTGATTGCTATGGCTAGGACTTCCAAAGCTATTTTTGAATAATGGTGAGAGTGGACATCCTTGTCTTGTTCCTGGTCTTAGGGGAAATGTTTTCAGTTTTTCACCATCAAGAGTGATGTTTGCTGTGGGTTTGTCATATATGGCCTTTTTTAATGTTGAGGTAGATTCCCTCAATACCCACTTTATGGAGGGGCTTTTTTTTTTTTTTTTTTACTCACAAATGGATGTTGAATTTTGTCAAATGGTTTTTCTGCATCTATTGAGATGATCATATGGTTTTTATTTTTCAATGTATAACACTGATTGATTTGTGGATATTGAAAAATTTGTACATCCCTGAGATAAAGCTCATTTGATTATGGTATATGATCCTTTTAATGTATTGCTGCATTTGGTTTGCTAGTCTTTTGTTGAGGATTTTTGCATCTATGTTTATCAGTGATATTGGCCTGTAATTTTCTTTTTTGTGTGTGCTATCTTTGTCTGGTTTTGGTATCAGGGTGGTTGGTAGTTTTGTAGAATGAGCTTGGGAGTGTTTCTTACTCTGTAATTCTTTGGAAAAGTTTCAGAAAGGTAGGTGGTACCTCTTCACTAAATGTTGAGAGAATTTGCCTGTGAAACCATCTGGTCCTAGACTCTTTCTTTGTTGGAAGATTTTTAATAACATTTAAGTACTTGTGATTGGTTTGTTCATATTTTCAGTTTTTTCCTGGTTCAGTCTTGGAAGCTTGTATCTTAGAATTTATCCATTTTTTTCTAGATTGTCCTTTTTATTGGTGTAGTTGCATGTAGTACTCTCTTACGATCCTTTGTATTTCTGTGGTGTCCAGTGTAACTTCTTCTTTGTCATTTTAATTTTATTGATTTAAATCTTCTTCCCTTTTTTCTTGAAAAGTCTAGCTAAATGTTTACCAATTTTGCTTATCTTCTCAAATAACTAGTTTTTAGTTTCATTTATCTTTGCTATTGCTTTCATTATCTCTATTTCATTTATTACCACCCTAATTTTTATGACTTGTTTCCGCTAATAACTTAGGGTTTTGTTTGTTCTTCTTTCTCTAGTTGCTTTAGGTGTAAGGGTAGGATGTTCAGTATTTTTTTTTTCTTGAATTAAGATTGTATTGCTATAAACTTCCCTCTTAGAACTGCTTTTGTTGCATCCCATAGGTTTTAGATCATTGTCTTTTCATGGTCATATGTCTCTAGACATTTTTTGATTTCCTCTTTGAGTTCTTCAATGATCCATTGATTATTTAGTAACATACTATTTAGTCTCCATGTGTTTGTGGTTTTTACAGTTGTCTTTTTGTTTCTATAATTGGGACAGTATACAACTTTGACATACTCCTTTCCTGATTTGGAACCAGTCTGTTGTTCCATGGCAAGTTCTAACTGTTGCTTCTTGATTTACATACAAATTTCTCAGGAGGGGCAGGTAAGGTGGTCTGGTATTCCCATCTCTTTAAGAATATTCCACAGTGTGTTGTGATCCACACAGTCAGAGGCTTTGGCATAGTCAATAAAGCAGAAATAGATGTTTTTCTGGAATTCTGTTGGTTTTTCGATGATACAGTGGATGTTGGCAATTTGATCTCTGGTTCCTCTGCCTTTTCTAAATCCAGCTTGAACATCTGAAAGTTCTCGGTTCATGTACTGTTGAAGCCTGGCTTGGAGAATTTTGAGCTTTACTTTGCTAGCATGTGAGATGAGTGCAATTGTGCAGTAGTTTGAACCTTCTTTGGCATTGCCTTTCTTTGGGATTGGAATGAAAACTGACCTTTTCCATTCCTGTGGCCAATGCTGAGTTTTCCAAATTTGCTGGCATATTGAATGCAGCACTTTCACAACATCATCTTTTAGGATTTGAAATAACTCAGCTGGAATTCCATCACCTCAACTAACATTGTAGTGATGCTTCCTAAGGCCCACTTGACTTTGCACTCCAGGATGTCTAGTTATAGATGAGTGATTACACCACTGTGATTATCAGGGTCATTAAGATCCTCTTCTATGGTTGCCTTATAAATTGAGGTGGTCTTATTTTGGGTGCATATATATTTTAAATTACTATACCTTTTTCTTGGATTGATCCCTTGATCATTATGTAGTGTCCTTCCTTGTCTCTTATAACTGTCTTTATTTTAAAGTCTATTTTGTCTGATATGAGCAGTGGTACTCCAGTTTTGTTTGATTTCTATTTATGTGGAATATCTTTTTCCATCCCTTCATTTTCTGTGTGTATTTGTCCCTAGGTCTGAATTGGGTCTTTGGAAGACAGCACATATACAGGTCTTGGTTTTGTATCCATTCAGCTAGTATCTTTTTGTTGAAGCTTTTAATCCTCTTACATTAAGGCAGTTATCAATATGTAAGTTTCTATTGCCATTTTCTTAATTATTTGGGTTTGTTTTTGTAAGTCTTTTATTTCTCTTGTGTTTTCCACCTAGAAAAGTTTGTTTAGCATTTGTTATAAAGCTGTTTTTGTAGTGCTGAAATCTCTTAGCTTTTGTTTGTCTGTAAAGCTTTTGATTTCTCCTCTGAATCTGAATGAGAACCATGCTGGCTAGAGTATTCTTGGTTGTAGGTTTTTCCCTTTCATTACTCTAAATATATCATGCCACTCCCTTCTTCCCTGCAGTGTTTCTGCTGGAAAATTAGCTGATAACCTTATGCAGATTCCTTTGTATGTTATTTGTTGCTTTTCTCTTGCTGCTTTTTATATTTTTTCTTTATATTTAATTTTTGTTAATTTGATTAATCATGTCTTATATTTTTCTGCTTGGGTTTATCCTATATGGGACTCTGCATTTCCTGAGCTTGGGTACTATTTCCCTTCCCATGTTAGGAAGTTTTCAACTATAAGCTCTCCAGATATTTTCTCAGACTCTTTCTCTTTCTCTTCTTCTTCTGGGACACCTGTATCTCACATGTTGGTACATTTAATGTACTGGAGGTCGCTGAGACTATTCTCATTTTTTTCATTCTTTTTTCTTTATTCTGTTCTATAGTAATGATTTTCACCATTCTATCTTCCAAGTCACTTATCCGTTCTTCTGCCTTAGTTTTTCTGCTATTGATTCCTTCTTCTACTCTGCTTTTCATTTCAGTTATTATACTGTTAATCACTGTTTGTTCTTTACTTTTTCTATATTCTCATTAAATACTTCTGTATCTTCTCAATCTGTGCCTTTATTCTTTTCCTGAGATCTTGGATCATCTTTACTGTCATTACTCTGAAATTTTTTTTAGATTGCCTATCTCCTCTTCATTGAGTTGGCTTGTAGATTTTTACCTTGCTCCTTTGCCTGCAGTGTACTTCTTTGTGATCTTACTTTTTCTAACTTACTGTGTTTATGGCCTCCTTTCTGCAGGCTGCCAGGGTTGTAGTTCCTCTTGCTTTTGGTGTCTGTCCCCTGGTGGGTGAGGTTGGTCTGGGCGCTTGTGTAGGCTTCCTGGTGGGAGGGACTGATACCTGCACTCTGGTTTGTGGATCTGGGCCTTGTCCTTCTTGTGGGGCAAAGGGATGTCAAGGAGTGCGTTTGGGTTGTCTTTGAGCTGAGTGCAACTTTAGGCAGTTTGTCTGCCGATGGGTGGGGGTGTGTTCCTATCTTGATAGTTTGGCTTGAGGTCTTCCAGCATTGGAGCTTCCAGGCCATTCAGTGAAGCTGGATCTTTAGGCTGAGGTGGAGACTTCTAGGAGAGCTCATGCTAATTAATATTCCCTGGGGCTGGCAGTCCAGTGGCCAGGACTCAGTGCTCCCACCATGGGAGCTCAGGTTTGACACTCACCCAGGGAACCAAGAGCCCACAAAGAAAATAAAAAACAGGAAAACAACCAAACAGACAGAACCGCCCCCGCCCTCCAACCAAAACAAACAATAAAAACAAAACTGCCTACACGGGGATCTTTTCTTGTCCTTTTAGGTTTCTGAAATCCTCTACTAGTGCTCAGGAGGTACCCTGAGCACACTGTTCCACTTGTATATGTATTCCTGATGTACTTATTGAGGAGAGGTGAAGCCCTAGTCCTCCTATTCTGCCATCTTGACCTCCAAACTCTAGAACAAGTAGATTTTAATGCTTGTACATGGGCACTCTTGTCCTTCTGCTAGGACTTCAGTGGGGTTTTGAGTCAGTCTAGTTAGAGGTTGAGCATTGTTCCTGTCATTATTGTCAGTGCTCTGTGGGTTTCAACTTCCTTCTGTATTACCTTCTGTTTGCCAGAAGGCTGTCTTTCCAGAGGATTGTTCTAAACGTCAGCTCCATATTTATCTTATGTTTTCTCTTTGCATTCTGCCTGAGTGACGGCCTTTCCCCCATGTCCTTCCCTTCTCCTAGCAATATTTTTTCTGTTACTAGTTATTTTATATTCATGGACCTTGTGGTGGGATGTAAAACCATAATTTTTAGTTATGTTATTGTTGGACATAATTATTTTTATCCTGAAATTATTTTCTTATTTTAATATACTGATGTTATGAAGAACCTCAGTATCCATTTAAAAATTGTGGTTACTTGAGCTAGTTTGTATTTGGAGGTGTTTCTATTTTGCCAGATTTGAGTTTGTCATTTCTTTTTGAAAAAAAAAAATGTCCTTTTGGGCTCTGCTTGGCAGGGACTGGCTACCACTTCCTTGCATCTGGTAAGTTGGTAGCACCGTGTACTGTGTGCTGACTCAGGATGTGTGTATTTACTGGTGTGGTGGCCCTGCTAGCACTCAGTCGCTCAGTGTCCCTTAGACTTAGAAGAGCTGCCACTTGTAGGGTGATTATGACCATACTCTGCCCCAGATTTTGTGCTGATGGCCTCTTCTCCACCATCTGCAGTATTAGTTTTTTAAGGTTTGTATCAGCTATAAAATGCTGATGCAAGTGGAGTAATAAAGAAGACTAGTCATATTAAAGAGTTAAGATGATGTGAATAATTTACACAGTCTAAAGTTTTTAAAAAGCCGTGTGGGTTTCTTTTTCCTTGTCATATTGAGAAGACGTTGATGAAGATAATCAGAAACATCAGTAAACTTGTTGCCTGCTTATTGGAAAAAGTGTCACCACAGGTCCCTTGAGAAGTTGCTGCCACCTTGGGATCCCTTCACTTTAGACTCCCATCCGGCAAGATGCCCTGTCATCTCCTCTTTTAACTTTCTCCTTATACATCCTGGGTTTGACAACGCAATTCAAAACAGGTCAGAGCATTTCTCATCCCATTGTCTCCCATTTCTATGCACACTGTCCCTGAAACACAAATATGGAAATGTTAGGGGATTCTAAAAGGATATATTTTTTAATTGTTTTAGTAACAGTATTAGGATGAACATTGAGACTAAAGGTTTTCTTTTCCCCAATCCCTCCTCTATAATCTTTTTGCTGTAAGGGTACACAGTATACATCTTAAGAGTGAGGCTTTGTAGTGAGCATGACAATGTGCTAAGCTTTAAATGACTGATGGAGATGGGTATGAACATAGGTGCAATTCTCTTATAGGTCTGGGGAATAAGAGAAAGGGTGGAAGACTTTTGTCATGGATGCATTCTTATGTTATTATGTAAATATGAAAGCAGCTATGATTATTGGTGGCCTGTTCTTTATGCAGTGGCTTCTCTTGTGTCATGTATTTATGTAACATGCCTCCTAGCATCCAGTCTTACCTTTTGATTCTTGGTATTTTACTTGAAGAGCAGTGTTCTCTCTGCCTGTTTGTTCTTTATTTTCATCTAGATAAGAGGCTTCCCTTGCTACAGTGGCTTCACATTTCACATATGTCTCACATATGTTTCACACATGTGAAATGTTTTCACATTTCATGGTGTCTCTTCTCCCTTAAGGTCTTCTCAGAGATATAATCTAGATTACTTCTAAGTAATGATCTAGATTACTTAAGTGCTAGCTTGCTTGCCCCTCACATGAAACAGAAGGGTATATGTTAAATTTCAGAACGGTCTTGAAACATGGAAATTGCCTTGTGTTCAGTACACTACTTGGATTTTCTTTTGAATTTTAAAAATAGTTTCTGTTGTTCTGATGTCCTCAAATTGTAGCTCTATATTAGTCACAGAAACATTGCTTTATTTCTTATTTTAACATGTCTACTCTTTAGTAAAAGTCATGGTTATCTTTGAGTTTGTATTCTTATTATACTTAAGGGATGAGAAGATTTGGGTATTTCTTAAGTAGTTCATCACAGGAGAGTTCAACTTAATGGATGTGTTCTTGTTAGAGAAATTTGTATTGGGGGTAAGTAGTTGTATTGATTACTCTAGCTAAACAGTGTATTGTAAATGTTTTTGAACATAAATATGGAAGAAATGCATTTAACCCTGTGATCTGGTGTATCTAAGAATTACACACACACACACACACACACACACACACACACACGTACATACTTGAAACAAATATTTTATGAAATAATACTATTATATGTAATACTTCCCAATATTGTCATTATATTACTTTCTATATTGGAAAAGACCCTGTTGCTGCGGAAGACTCTTGAAAGTCCCTTGGACTGCAAGGAGATCAACTTAGTCCTAAAGGAAATCAAATTATCCTAAAGGAAATAAACCCTGAATATTCATTGAAAGGACAGAGTCTGAAACTGAAGATCCTATACTTTGGCTACTTGATGCAGAGGTGACTCACTGGAAAAGACCCTGATCCTGGAAAAAGATTGAGGGCAGGAGGAGAAGGGGGCAACAGAGGATGAGATGGTTAGGTGGCATCATTGATTCAATGAACATGAGTCTGAGCAAACTCCAGGAGATTGTGAAGGACAGGGAAGCCTAGTGTGCTACGGTCCATGGGGTCACAAAGAGTTGGACATGACTGAGTGACTGAATAACAAATAAGCATAGACAGGATATGTATTTCTTTAAAATAAGGTAGTCAAACTGATTAGATTGCTCTTACCCACAGTGAGTTGTAATGTACAGTTTGGAAAATGCTGGTTTAGACTTTTGTATTCCATATCCTGGAGTTCTTAGAGCCATAAAATGTCATGTGTGGATTTGTTTTTCTGGGGCTAGGATCCTTAGGTTTTATCAGATTCTCAAAAGTTCTATGGTCTCTGATGTAAAGATACATAAAAGACACATTCATCAGATCTGTCTTCTCAGCTTAATTTTTCTTAGCTTTTACTTTGTCACCTCTCCTCTTAACTTTCCTTCTCCTGATCCTCAGCTTCACTAAAATCAGATTCACTCAAGAGTTCCTTATGGATAAAGAAATCATGTGTACTATGTTTTCATTAGAATGATAATAGCAATAATAAAAGTAATATCCATGAATTTAAAATTTATTCTTTGTTAAGGACTGTATTGGAAGCTTTAAGTACTTTTACTTTGAATTCCCATGATAAATGCTGCTGGGAAGCTTTTCTTATTCCAGTTTTTTTGTACGTAAAAGCTGAGACTGAGGTAGGGTGAGCAGTATGCCTGAATTCTCTCAAGATAGAGAAGGATCCTAAAACAGAGTCATGAATCTTTAAGCAAATATACTGTCTACTGCCACGTGCTGGGCTTAATGGGAAACATCTTTATAGCTTGTATTTTTCAGTTGAATCAGGGATTGAGGTTGTGGATGTGAGAACTTAGTCATGCCAGTGTTATTAGGTGCTTTCACCAGAATCATTTCCACATACAAATGGGGACGTGAAGGCAAAGGGACATTAAGAAATCTGTCCAAGGATGCACAGCTGATATGGGTTAGAGCTAGGATCCTAGGACCTGTACTCTAGTCTCTAGGCACACAGACTCTTGGTAGTATCTCCTGGGAGAGAAGCATAAGAGGTCTTAAGCTGGAATATAGGTTTGGTACCAACATGGGTCAAATTCAAGCTGATTATTTAGTCATGCAAGATACAGCAGCTTATATGTGGTCCCCTGGGGCACCTAGTTCTTCTTGAAATAGGCTGGGAATCAACATCATAGCAGAAATATCTCCAACAAAGAAGGTAGATTTGCTGTTGCCTTTTTGAGGCCTCTCACACTGAGAAATGCCTGCTGACAGATTTTTTTGTGTTTGTTCAGTGAAAAAAGAAACTAGTTCAGTGTAAGTGAGCCTCCATAAGCAAAAGCACCTAGGAAAAAAGGCTTCATTTTTATTAACTGATAGAGATAAGGCTACACAGGTTTTCACTTTTCAAAGCTTTCACATCTCATAGAATTTCCAAACCTGCTTTCAAATCAGAAGAGAAAAAAAGACAAAACAAAAAACAAGCCAGGAGGGAGAAGTAATTCAAAATAAAAAAGGAGGACAGAGCAGTATGTTTTTGGAACTTCAGATAAAATTTTCATTTGAGGGAAAACTTAAAGAGAGAAATAGGAGGGTAAAAAAAATCTTTGAGAACAAAGCAAGAAGTAGTTTAAAAATGCAATTTCAAAGAACCATCAAAATTTTCAAAGTAATGCAGAAATGAATTTTCAGTTGCATTTTGAAATTAGCCAGGTATCCACTTTCTCATGAGGTTGTATTTTTCAGAGACTAAAAAGGTCCTCAGTGTTGTTTTATCTAATCTTTTATTACTTTTCTTAAATCGTTCATCTTTCGTCTCCAAAGAGACTACTGATATGTTGATGCATTATCACAACCAGAGAGGCTTCTCTCTAACTAAAAGACAAGAAGCTATGAGAGTAATGGGCTTGAATATTGTGGAAATTGGTGTTTTCTTCCTCAAGCAGAACTCATATTCCTACTTCGGGTGGAAAACCCATTTTGTTGCTCAGTATCTCTCTTAATCCCAAACAGTGATGTTAGCATTCTGATTGTTCTATAGAAAGATCATATATGCTGATTGTCCAGTATCACCAGCATGCATTCTTTCTTTTTTCCTGTAGGGTTACTAGGTTGTGTCAGTTCTTTTCTCTTATTCTTTCACTTTTGTCACCAGTGGCTGACTGCAGTAAAAATAGCAATCTGATGTCTGGAAGAGACCACGGCCACTGGCACCTGGAGATCAAATGAGTAACAATCTCTTATGACCTTCCTCTAGCCCTTTCTCTGTGGCGCCATGAGACGTGCTCTGGAATCAGAGTGCACAGGGCAGTCATTCAAAAAGATGTGGACTGGCTGCTTACCCCAAGACAGGGGGACGCAGGAGTGAAGGGGCTCTGTGCTTCAAACTAAAGTTTGGGTTGGTTCTAATACTGTTAATTGGTAGTGATTAAAAAACGTATTTGGAGGCAGGGAATGGAGTAGCAGTGTTGTTGTTGTTAAGTTGCTAGGTCATGTCAGACTCCTTTGAGACCCCATGGACAGTAGTCCACCAGGCTCCTCTGTTCACGGGATTTCCCAGGCAAGATTACTGGAGTGGGTTGCCGTTTCCTTCTCCAGGGTGTCTTCCAGACCCAGGTATGGAAACTGCATCTCCTGAATTGTAAGGTAGATTCTTTACCACTGAGCCACCAATTCAAATAGTTTTACATCTTTAGTAGTCTATTATGTTAAAATCAGGGTAACCTTTCCATAATAAAATATACTTTATAAAATCACTGGCCATTATGAAAACCATGTCACATAACCCTGAATCATGCCTTTTAGGCTTGATGGTGATGTTTATTGGTGGGAAACTCAGGGAGGCAAGAAAAATGATTGTGTTCTGAGTCAGTGCGCAGAGATGTGGCAGGGCTAAATGTCAGATTCCAGGATTGGGATTCTAACACTTGAACTGGAGAACCTGTAAGTTGTATGATTATGGAAGCACTGGTTGTCTTCTGTGTTGATCAAGATCAATAGTCTTTCATTGTAGCAAAACCTTGGCTCCCACCCTAATCTTCCAGATTAGCATTCATGGTTAGGGGAGCCCCCAGTGATGTATCCCTGATGTAATATTGGGTTTGGGGTTAAGCCCTGCAGTTGTATGTGTGACGCAATGAGGTAGTTACCACAGCTTTCACTCTAGTGTGATCAGGGCACTGTGCCCCTAGCCTTGAAGTTGACCAGGACTTTTTTTCATAGCACTGCTCATGGCTGAATTCCAAAGAGTTTGAAGGAGGGCAGCACTTTTTTGGGAGGCCATTCTGCAGGTGATCAGTCTTCCATGTATTTACTCTTAGTTCCCATAGAACTTCAAAGATAAAGGAAGAAACATGGGATGCTTGAGCAAAAAGATTATTATCTAAAAAGGATAAAATGTTGGGGGTGGTTTCAGATTTCTATTGGAGACATTCACAGTTGGGATCAGTGAAGCCTTTCCCTCTCCCCAACTCCCACAGTTTGCACAAATTCCAACATGAGTTTTAAACATTTACAGGCCCATAGGATTGGGGGAGAAAGGGTACAAACCAAGATTTATGTCACACCACATTATCTTCTGCTCAGTGCATACTTCTTTCTTCCTGTCTCCCTGTCAGTCTTCCTCTCCTAGTTTTTCATTCTCTCTAGCTATGTCTTATTCTCATTTCTGGTTTTTTTTTTTTGTTGTTGTTGTTGTTTTCTCTCTGTTTCTTCCAGTTTTTTTATGCTTATTTTCATGTTAGTCACCCAGAATGCGTGCTAAGTTGCTTCAGTTGACTCTGTGATCCTGTGGACTGTAGCCGGCAGGGCTCCTCTGTCGATGGGATTCTCCAGGCAAGAATACTGGAGTGGGTTGCCATGCCCTCCTTCAGGGGATCTTCCTGACCCAGGGATCGAACCTGTGTGCCTTATGTCTCCTGCGTTGGCAGGAGGGTTCTTTACCACCAGTGCCACTCAGGAAGCCCCACACAGAGTAAGGGAATGAATTACTTTTCTTTGTAAAGCTGAGGGGCTCTTCTGCTTGCAGAGTGTGCTATCACTGAGATTGTTTCGGTAACTTACCAGTATTGAATTTTTGGAGATCCTGAGGTATACCTTTTCTCCACTTCTTTATTAGTAACTATTTTTATATTCTGTTAGGTAATGCTCGTGTTAGTGCTTGCCTGGTGGCTCAGTGATAAAGAATCTGCCTGCCAATGCACAATTTGACTCCTGGGTCAGGAAGATCCCCTGGAGAAGGAAATGGCAACGCACTCCAGTATTCTTGACTGCAGAATCCCATGGAAAGAGGTGCCTGGTGGGCCACAGTCCATGAGGTCACAAAAGAGTCCCAACTTAGCGACTAAACAACAACAAGAATGCTAATTTTAAAAAGGTTATCTTCTTACCTTGCTTTCCACTTTTCTCTCTAACAACTAGAGTGGGCTACCTATTAGGTTAAGTTAGTTTAGAGAGAAAACAAATGACTTGGATTTGTTGTTGGTAATTAATAAGACAACCAGTGGACATAAGCAATGGTTCTAGTTTCCATTTGTAAAAGGTGAATAATAGTGAACTGTTCAAGTCCTGTCGTGGTCGCAGGTGCTTATATTGGCTATACTTAGAGTGCTGGAATGCACTGTCACTCTCAGACCAAGTCTGTCCAATCAGAAGGTGTCACTGAAGCCATTGAATCCTATTAGAAGAAATTGCTGATTGCATCTGAGCTGTTCCACATTGATGTTTACTGAGATGTGATGGTGAAACAGTGATGGATTTTTTTCCCCTTTTCTGTTACTTATCCATCACAATTCCTTGTGTCTTGAACCCAAGGAAAATGTAATACTATTGATTGTGTGAGGACTTGGCCTAAGCTTGCTCTGAGAAAGTACATTTCCCTCTCTCCCTTTGATGCCCTTCAGGCAGATAACACTGGGAATATCTCATGCATGTTAAAAGTTTATATCTGCCAGAAGAATTAGTCAGCAAATCCTAGATTTATTTCCAGTCTCCTAAAGTGAGACAAGCCTCTGCACAATCAAATCACTTTAGGACTGAGGTGACTGAGGTCTTTATTCTGCCCAATGAAGGAATGGCCTGAATGAACTAGAAGGCCCATGTCACTGAGAGCAATCCTTCAAGACACTGATTTAGCCAAATTATCTTCCACCTAATAGTCAACTTCAAATAAGACATCATTAGAACTCATTTAATGAAAATGTCTTCCCTGAGATTTCTCTCTGCACTAAAAATTCTTCATCAGAAATTGAATATGACAGATGGTGGACATGAAAACTAGCCAGAGTTGCCTCTGAACTCTACCTAGTGTTTGATAGTTAACAGAATTATAGGCACAAAAAATGTTAAAATATTTTTTTTGATTTAAAAACATAATAAAGTCCTTTAGCTCCTTTTGGAGAAAGAAATGGCAACTCACTCCAGTATTCTTCCCTGGAGAATTCCATGGACAGAGGAGCCTGGCAGGCTGCAGTCCATGGAGTTACTGAAGAGTCAGAGACGACTGTGCGACTATCACTTAACTCCTTTATTTATTCAAAAATTTTCATTGCATGCCTCCATATATACCAGACCTATGCTAAACACTGGACAACAGGGGCTCCATGGTGGTTGGTCATTCTTGTGATAGACTATCTGTAATATAATTTGTATTCCAAAGAGCACCCTGGAACACAAAATGAGTCAGTGATATTTTATAACAGAAGATGTCAGATTTTGCCTCTTCAGAGTAAGCAGTTTTTAGCAGTAGCACACACTGTCACAAGAGGTGAAGCTGAGGGTATGCAATGATTTTTAATTGAAGAGTGTGATGGAATGTAATGGAACCAGTTTGAGACAAGAAGTCTGTGCTATCTAAGAGTTAGCCTGACTCGATAAGCAGCTGGATATGTATTTCCCAGTCACCAAAGGGCAAACACAAGAGTGAGGGTGAGGAAAACAGAGGGGCCTGGTACTGACTGAGCACCTTTCTTAGTGCAAAATCTTGTTCATTCTGCCTAAGAAAGCTGTGAGATATGGGATATCTTCAATTTCTTTATCTGTCAAGTAATATAATCATACTATTACCTAATTCTTGAAAACAGTCATCTCTGAGGGGTCGTATGAACATTAAATAAGATACAACGTGAAAAACAGAGCAGTTCCTGGCACAAAGCAAGAACACAGGTTGTGTAGGAAATAGACTATTACGTTCAATATAAAACAGCATGTTTGGTGTAGGGGGGATAGTGACAGGAGAGTGAAGAGAGAAGACAGTGGGGCTGGAGAGAAAGTTAGGGAGAGAACACTGCCTCTCACTACCTAGGACTATCCCCAGGGAAAAAGGAGGTGAAAAGGGCAAAAATTGTCTGAGACTTTCTTCTCATTTGTTCGCTCCACTTCAACCCTCATCTCAAGGTCTGGCTTTCCACATGTCATATCTGTCCTCTTGTTCTCAACTATTCTCAGTTCATGTTTTTAAGGCTATGGTCCCTAACCCCTGAAATACTCTTGTTCCTATTTTTCGTTAGTCAACTCATGTCTTTGTTAATCTGAGACATGGGTTTACAAGTTAGTCTACCAATGGGTGGTGTCGTGTATTCTCTTTCAGGGAATGCATTTATATTTCATTAGGTGGCTTACAGAGACCAAACCTCAAATCAAAGAAATGACCCTATGGATGAGTGTTTTGGCTTCTATGTCAGGATGATTTTAGAGACAAAATGGATGAAGTTAGTCTTTCCCACTGTCAGTCACATTAAAATCCATTATGTCTCCTGCTTTCTGGGACCCCTCCCCCTCCAACACCTTTAAATATGTTAAAATGTCAAGTTCATCTTAAAGGCAGTCTGGTTAATTTCTGAGGTGGTTCAGCTATGGTGTTTAGGAGGAGAAGATCAGAGAAACCCCAGTCCTTAGCATTCATTCCTTCATTTCTTCACATTTTGAAGGCTCTTTCATGTTTTATAGATTGTGCTATGTCTCCAACAGTTTAATAGCCTTCTTATGGAAGGAACAGAATTAGACCGCTGTCACTGCTTCAGGGGGAGAGAATTTATGATATATTGTATTTTGATGAACCTTTATAACCAGATGAATTATTTTTCATTCCCAAGAGGTTCTCTTTATTCAATGACTACTAGACACATCCATCATGCTAATACCTTTTCGATTTAGTCTTTTTAGATGAGTGTTTTTCATGTGGCTCAGGGCTTTGCATCTGTCTCCCAGTGCTCAGCTAAAGGAGAAACTCTGGGTTAAGTTTTTGCAATGCTTTAGTTTTACATGAGAGTATTCAAGTGGTATTTCTAGCTGGGTTTTATGGAATTACATTAAAGAAATTGAAAATTTGTACATCATTAAACACTTTCTGATTCATGTGGCCTCATGCTGTGAAGCTTCCCAACATTTTTATCAACTTACTTTGTGAAGAAATATGTTGGTCTGGTCTGAAATACACTTCTTTTTTGTATCACTTGGAAAAACAGAAATTTCACTCCTTTGCACATCTTTTGTTTCTGCCCACTGTATAGCTAAGCTATTTAAAAGTTACCTCCTCTACTCTTTCCAGATTTAAAACTGAGAATATCACTTCTGTTTTTATCTGCAAACTGTGTGACTAACTAAAATTATATCCTTGCAGTCATTAAAAGATTTTTGACTAACCCATTAGGAATTTATAAATAAGGTGTCAATTTTTTTTTCAAATGTACTTTCTATGGAAGCAAAAGCTGCTCCTTGTACCAGTAAGAATACTTTTTAAGACAGAATTTAGGCTTTCTAGAAGGTTTCTTCTAAAACCTCATGGAGGAGCAAGCACTCCAGGAAATGTTGCTGGGAAATACTTTGGTTTATTCTGAGATTTTCTAAGCATCTGTATACAAGTCTGGCGCTGGAAAACTGTTTTTCCAAGATTTGGAATAGTTGCTATCAGCTTCTAGGAAGAAAATCATTTTAATAACGGTGGATAACAGTGGGTCTTCCTGAGGGCTGAAATGATATATATGAAGTAAGGAACAGTACTTGTGAAGTTTTGGTACTATTTTGTATAGTTAGGTGAATTTTCTTCTGCTTACATTGGCTGAGAAGACTTTTCTAGGTAATTTTCAAATTAAGATTTTACAATGGCTCTCTTAAAAGAGAACTAATTCAACTTTTCCATTCTCTTTCCAGCACCTCCATATTTGGGTAAAATTGCACTTCTAACCCCACAAGCACAGTATGAATAGGGTTTAAGGATAAAAGACATGGAAGGAATGATAAAAGCTATCTCCCAACTTTCTTAGGCAGCTAATGCTGACCAGAGCTGAAAGAACTATTTTTAGAATCTGCTAAAGGAAACTGTTCAGAATTCTTTTTTTTTATATTAAGATCAGAAAAAGGGAAAGAATTGAATCTCCGCAATAGAAGCAATGATTAGTACACATACATATTTTATTTAGATGACAAACATAGTTTTCAAGCTTTAATGAGAGTGTTGTACTTACTAGAATACAATTTAAACTACGTTTTTACCTCTTACACCTCTTCAGTTAACTCCTGGTGGATGGAACTTGGGTCCCCACAAGTACTGCTGGCAAGGATATTTAAGGCAGCCATCAACAGGAGCGTTTATGGGCACCCAGCTTTGGTAGACATTCAGGGTGTTCGGTGACATCCAGGAAAGAGATAGTGACATTGTGTCCCTGCCAGGAATAGCAGCTCTGGGAGCACAGCTGACACATACACTGCCCTTCACATCTACATGGCGTGGAAATCATTTTTCTCTGGAGATTGTTAGCCAAGAAACCTTTGTTTTCTGTTCACAGCACTCTAGGTTATCTCAGTGCAGTTTCCAGATCTGACTTAGAACTTTACATGGTAAAAAGGCAGCAATGCATGAAAGGCTAGAATAGTCTTACATTTTCTTACAGCTTATTATAGTGGTAAATGTTTGTAATACTTTCAATTAGCCAATTATCCCACCATAAGTATCTATATGAGTCTGCAACTCTGCTAAGACTTTTGCATGTTTAACTGCACAATACTTATGGCCCTAGACAAGTATTCTTATTTCCTGCATGGAATTGCAGCATTCAGAGATGGTAACTTGCCTACCTGCGATCACATAGCAGATAAACTAGTAAAGCTGCATTTTCCTGATTGTGAAGTCTGCGCTCTAACTCAGCGTATTTCAACATCCTTCACACTGGGCTCCAGCTGTCCCAGCAACAACCCGTACCCTCAACAGCTTGCCTTGAGGATGAGACCTGAGGGCTTTAGCACTGGCAGCACGTTGATTGGGAAGCTTGGCCGTAGCCCAATATGTGTATCTCTTCCCTAGGCAGTGCCATTGTACTTGCTGCTTATACCCAATATATTCCTGTCTTAGCACTCTTGCAAGGCTGATGCCATTGTCAAGGTTAGAGAAAGAACCTCGGTTTTCTGAGTTTCCCATTGCCCTCTGGCTGCTTCCCCCTCGACTCTTCTTTCTGTTTTCTTCTTTCCTTATTTCCAAAATTTTTATCCATTCTTCTCCATTTATTAGAACTACCACATTTATAGTACATTCATCCCAACAAGGAATTAGGAGGGAGCTGCCTGAACAAACTGGTTCAAAGTTGTAAATGTCTGATAATCTCTTACCTACCAGGGACACTTGCTTATTAAACAAAGGTAATTTCTGCACGTTGTGATTTCAGCCAATATACGGGTGATCATTTGGAACTACGCACTCAATATTCTTCATGTAGGGGCTCTGGGGACAGGCAGGCGAAAGAAACTGAATAGCCTGGGGGGGTCTCCTTCTAGCTGTTAGACTCTCATAGATGGCCCATTCATGAGCTTTGATGCCTCAATTCAGGCAGGTCTTTAGAAGAGGGTCAGAGCAGCTTTATGCCTGTTTCATTTTCCTCTTTCCTTCTGACAACTAACCCCTGAAATATTTGGTGAGAGTATGTGAAAGATTTGGAGAGGGAAATGGCAACCCACTCCAGTATCCTTGCCTGGAGAATCCCATGGACAGAGGAGCCTGGCAGGCCATGGTCCATGGGGTCGCAGAGAGTCGGACATGACTGAAGAGACTAAGCATGCATGCGAAAGTGTTAATAATTTCCAGTCACTGAAGTCACTTACTTACAAATCATGTCCAATTATGTTACAGCACAAAGCTAGTCGTACTCATTTTAAAGGACTGGCTTCATTTACCAACCTGGAAGACCTCTTCGATGCAGCCCCCCGCCCTCTCTGGATGCTCAGTTCTTGTGTCCTGTAGTGTAATCAAATGGCTGTCTGCTTGGAATCTTGAGTCAGAGAGGAAATAATGTTCCAAGGTTCAGCATTAAATCATGTTTAGCTACTGGGAACTCATAGAAGCATCATGGTAGAGTATAAGAAGAGCATGTTCTTTGAAGATAGTCAGAACTGAGTTTAATCCCAATTTTTCCACTTATTATGTAATGTATGATCTTGAACACATTTCTAAATCTTGGTTTCCTCTTCTATAAACTAGAGTAAATAATTTATCACTTTCAGGAATGTGTGTGAGAGTTTAAATAGAAAAATAAATGTTAATCTCCTTATAGGCTATTAACACCCAAGGCTGTGGGGTTACTCAGAACTGGCTTTTGCCCACACAGGAACAGCTTATACATTGATTCATTCATTCATTAAAAACATGTTGTGAGCACTGAGTGCCAGGTAGAGGCTTACTTAAGAGCCTTAATGGAATCTAGGGTCGGTTGTCTCCTAGCATTACTTCTGATGCACTGTGATCATTTTCTCTGTGCTCATTCTTATCAGGCAAATAGTTAGCTGGCATTGAACTTGCATGTTCTCTGTAAGAGAAAGTTTCTCTTCCCTGTGTATAACAAATCCCATCTTCAGGCTTATTGATGAGAGGCTTTTCCTTAACTGAGTAAGAAATGTCTTGCATGTATTCTCTTCCAGACCAGAAACTTTAGAGCCAGATTTTCCTATCTTATAAGCAGTTGATAACTATTTTTCTAATTTAGGTTTATGGATGTATCTTGAGGTTAGGCAGGAGACCCTGGCAGTGAAGAGTCCAAGTCCTGATTCTCTGCTTTCTTCTTCCACAGTCCTGGGTTGATTTTCTAGTTGTAGAGAGCCATTTTCTTAAAAAAATTTTTTTTTAATTGGATATAATGGATTTATAATGTTTAAATTTTTATTGGGGTATAATTGATTTACCATGTTTCAGGTGTACATCAAGGTGAATCAGTTATACAAATACATATATCCACTCTTTTTTAGATTCTTTTGCCATATAGGCCATTACAGAGTATTGAGTAGACTTCTCTGTGCTATACAGTAGGTCCTTAATAGTTATCTATTTTATATATAATAATGTGTATGTGTCAATCCCAGTCTTCCAATTTATCTGTCTCCTATCCTTCCTTAGCCCCTGGTAACCATATTTTCTATATCTGTAACTCTGTTTTGGTTTTATCGATAGATTCATTTTTACCCTTTTTTTAGGTTCCACTAATAAGCGGTATCATATGATATTTGTCTTTCTTGGTCTGATTTACTTCTCTTAGTATGACAATCTCTAGGTCTACCCATGTTGCTGCAAATGGTGTTATTTTGTTATTTTTATGGCTGAGTAATATTCTATTGTATATGTGTACCACATCTTCTTTATGCATTTCTCTGTTGATGGACATTTAGTTTGCTTCCATGTCCTGTCTACCGTGAATAGTAATGCAATGAATGTTGGTGTGCATGTACTTTTTTGAATCATGGTTTTCTCCAGATATATGCCCAGGAGTGGGATTGCTGGATCAAAAACTGGATTTTCAGTTTTTTAAGGAACCTCTGTACTGTTCTTCATAGTGGCTTTACCAGTTTGCATTCCTACAAACAGTGTAAGAGGGTTTCCCTTTCCTCCACACTCCCTCTAGTATTTATTGTATATAGACTTTTTAATGATAGCCATTCTGACCAGTGGAAGGTAATACTTCATTGTAGTTTTGATTTGCATTTTCTTTAGTAATTAGTGATGTCTGTGTGCTTTTTAGCCATCTGTATGTCTTTTTTGGAGAAATGTCTATTTGGATCTTCCACCCATTTTTTTTTTTTTTTATTGCCTTGCTTACTTTTTTGATATTGAGCTGCATGAGCTGTTTGTATATTTTGGAGATTAATCCCTTGTTGGTTATTTCACTTGCAAATATTTTCTCCTGTTCTTAGGGTTGTGTTTTGTTAGTTTCCTTTGATGTGCAAAAGCTTTTAATTAGGTCCCATTTGTTTATTTTTATTTTCAATACTCTAGGAGGTGAATGAAAAAAGATCTTGCTGTGATTTCTGTTAGTGAGTGTTCTCCCTATGTTTCCCTTTAATAAAAGCTTTATGCTATCTAGCCTTACTTTTAGGTTTTTAATCCATTTGAGTTTATTTTTATGTACATGGTATTAAGATGTGTTCTAATTTCATTTTCTCACATATAGCTGTCCGTTTTTCTCATCACCACTAGGGAGTCATTTTCTTTCTTTTTTTTTTTTTTTTCAGGTAAAAGTCATTTTTAAAGGGTCAATTTTTCATTTACATGTAACCATACATCTTATTTACATATATATATATGACTCAACTTTCATTCAGCTTTCTTCATTTGAAGTCTACATTTTAACTGATATGTAACCATTATATAGTCTTCACAGAAGGACTACATATCCTCACAGTCACAGGCAGTTCTGATGATAATCCTTTGTCTCCATATTGAGAACTGAACACAGTTAAAGCCTCAGTGAATAATAAAGATGAAGATCCAGTGTTAAATCTGCTTACAGCCACACCAGCTATTCAAGGAGTCAGCAGCTGCAACTAAGTCCAAAGCAAGGATGACTGAAGACAGGGACCACTGCTTAATGCTGCTACTGCCATGAATTCTTATAGTGCTTCTTATACTGGGTTCATTTTTTCTTTTCAAAAAACTGATTTTTCTAGTAATGTTTAAAGTTATCTCAGTTCTTTAACTCAAGAGAACTGCTATATTTAGGCTGCTAACCAAAAAAAAAAAAAAAACAAGAGCATGTACCTTTGTCCATAGTCTCCAAAGGTTCAAGTGCAAGAGCTGTCTAAAACCTGGTATATATGTACATGGTATTAAGATGTGTTCTAATTTCATTTTCTCACATATAGCTGTCCGTTTTTCTCATCACCACTAGGGAGTCATTTTCTTAATGGAATAAACTGAGACTCAAAGAAGTTAGCTGGCTTTAAATGTGAAATGTCATGGCAGAATCAGATTAGCAGTGTGTAATAGGCTCAAATTTGGGAAATGCTCCTTGTGTTCAAGCACAATTTTGTCAGAACTGTTTTGATAATTCGGGCTTCCTGATGGCTCAATGGTAAAGAATTTGCTTTCAGGAGACACAGGTTTGCTCTCTGGGTCGGGAAGATCCCCTGGAGAAGGAAATAGTAACCCACTCCAGTATTCTTCCCTGGGAAATCCTAGGGACAGAGAAGCCTGGTGGGCTATAGTCCAAGGGGTTGCAAAAGAGTTGGACATGACTTAGAGACTAAACAACAACAACAAAATTTGTGGTAATTGCTTCCAGGATGCATGCATATTTGTGTGGAAAATCAGAAATAAGTATCTATGAAACTCTAAAATATGCTTCTCTATAAAATTCTCTTCATTCCTTATCCTGCACCACCCCTTGAAAAACATATAGCCCAGACCTGTGGATAAAGAAATCATTTACATTAAAAAAGTAACTGCTGACAGTTTTTCATTCGGGCTGATTGCACAGCTGGATAACACAATCAGTAGTTGAAAAGGCCAGAGGGATTTAAGTTAAAAAAAAAAAAAAGCATCCATAATTACTGAGGGAAAAAGGTAGCTCACTGCAGTATGGGCTGCCTACAGCTGGTGGAAGGTGTCCACATGCCTGTGGCTACAGTTAGAGCAATTAATCAAAGTTTATCTTTGAAAGAAGAGGCTGTAACTGCCTTGTAGAGATTAGAGGTTCTTGCGGTTCATTCACCTCCGAAGTTATTTCTTGGGCACCTCATTTTCTGCAGTCAGTACTGAGTCCTAGTGGTGCAAAAATCATTGGATACAGATCCTGTTCTAGAAGGATTCACAGAGCTGTGCCAGAAAGGAGGTCAACATAGACAACTGCTAGATTAGGACAAGAACTCTGAGGTATGAGGAAGGTATTGGAGAAACAGACCAGATTCTTTGCGAAATTTTTCTCAGTTGTCAGAGAAGATCTCATAGTGAAGAGATTTATTGAGTTAAATAAAAAAGCTGAGTTGGGGCTCTCCAAGGGTAAATGCGAGGAAGAAAATTCCAGTCAGAGGGCAGAGCACATGCAGAGAGTGGTGGGAGATCACGTGTGATAAACAGCATGTAGCTGAGCCTGATGGAGCTCACGGGTACTTGGGGGTATGTGTCCGAGCAGGACACTATGGGTCGTTCCCACCGCAAGCCCCTCCCCCATGTCCTCCGCCTGCCTCTTGTTTGAATAAATAAGACCTTCCCTGAGTCACAAAAGCCTGACTCAAGAATTAATGATTGAAAGGGATGTGAACATGTAGTGATGAAAGTAGCAGTTGGACCAGAGAACTGGTGACAATTGATAGCTTATGGTGAACAATGTCTCCTTTGTGATCTCCATAGAAGATTTAGCTTTGGAACCAGGGACCAGGCTTGATCACTCAAGAGCTTTTGTGTAGCAGAGTTTTATTAAAGAGAAAAAGGGAGAGAGAAAGCTGACACAGACATCAGAAGGGGGACTGAGAGTGCCCTCACTCACTAGTCTTATCAAGGCCTTATATACTTTGCCCAGACCCACTCTCACAACATGCATCTTAGATTAACAAGATTAGAACTAGCCACAGAAAGGTCTTACCAGACCCACTCCCACAATATAGTCTTAAGATAACAAGATTAGTCAGAAGGTTCTTGTTAAGGAGAAACATGTCCCTGAGCAAGATATATTGTTATACTGACTAAGACAAAGCGATGTAGAAAAAAACCTTTGTCCTTTTCTCCTCTTTAAGAATCCCGGGCACCTTCCTCCTCCTCAAGGGCCCAGACTCCTTATCAACCTACCTAAGAATCAGCTCTCTCAGCCACGTGGCAGTCACAGAATCTTTAGATCCTCTTTGAAGTTCCTAGATAACAGTATCTGATGCACATTTCCTAAATTGTCTTACACAAGCTAAAAACACCACCAAATGGAAGAACTATGCTCAAACTACCGCACAATTGCACTCATCTCACACACTAGTAATGCTCAAAATTCTCCAAGCCAGGCTTCAGCAATACGTGAACTGTGAACTTCCAGATGTTCAAGCTGGTTTTAGAAAAGGCAGAGGAACCAGAGATCAAATTGCCAACATCCGCTGGATCATCGAAAAAGCAAGAGAGTTCCAGAAAAACATCTATTTCTGCTTTATCAACTACGCCAAAGCCTTCGACTGTGTGGATCACAATAAACTGTGGGAAATTCTGAAAGAGATAGGAATACCAGGCCACCTGACCTGCCTCTTGAGAAACCTGTATACAGGTCATGAAGCAACAGTTAGAACTGGACATGGAACAACAGACTGGTTCCCAATAGGAAAAGGAGTACATCAAGGCTGTATATTGTCACCCTGCTTATTTAACTTATATGCAGAGTACATCATGAGAAACGCTGGGCTGGAAGAAGCACAAGCTGGAATCAAGACTGCCGGGAGAAATATCAATAACCTCAGCTATGCAGATGACACCACCCTTATGGCAGAAAGTGAAGAGGAACTAAAAAGCTTTTTGATGAAAGTGAAAGAGGAGAGTGAAAAAGTTGGCTTAAAGCTTAACATTCAGAAAACTAAGATCATGGCATCTGGTCCCATCACTTCATGGGAAATAAATGGGGAAACAGTGGAAACAGTGTCAGACTTTATTTTGGGGGCTCCAAAATCACTGCAGATGGTGGTTGCAGCTATGAAATTAAAAGATGCTTACTCCTTGCAAGGAAAGTTATGACCAACCTAGATAGCATATTAAAAAGCAGAGACATTACTTTGCCAACAAAGGTCCGTCTAGTCAAGGCTATGGTTTTTCCAGTGGTCATGTATGGATGTGAAAGTTGGACTGTGAAGAAAGCTGAGCGCCAAAGAATTGATGCTTTTGAACTGTGATGTTGGAGAAGACTCTTGAGAGTCTCTTGGACTGCAAGGAGATCCAACCAGTCCATTGTAAAGGAGATCAGTCCTGGGTGTTCATTGGAAGGACTGATGCTGAAGCTGAAACTCTAGTACTTTGGCCACCTCATGCAAAGAGTTGACTCATTGGAAAAGACCCTGATGCTGGGAGGGATTGGGGGCAGGAGGAGAAGGTGAAGACAGAGGATGAGATGGCTAGATGGCATCACCGACTCGATCGGCATGAGTCTGAGTAAACTCCGGGAATTGGTGATGGACAGGAAGGCCTGGTGTGCTGCAATTCATGGGGTTGCAAAGAGTTGGACACGACAGAGCAACTGAACTGAACTAAACTGATTAATACTTGATGACACCACATAATCCCTCCAGCTACTCCTCCTAGATGGAGTCATCCCCTGATGACCCTTGTCAGCTTTCTTCTCTATTGAAATCTCCATACAGATGCACCTTGCAACAGTCTGCTTTCTCAGTCCCTTGGCTTCCTCACAGCACAGTGCATCTAGTCCTTCAGAGTAAAATCCTGGACTAATCTTTTACTTCTTTATTTCATCTACCACATCCAAATTTTCAGCAGATTCTTAACCTTTATATTAAAGTATCCTGAATTCAGTGTTTTCATTTCCTCTGGCTCTACCATCTTAATCTTTGCCTAGATCACTCAACCTGGGGCCCCTGCTTCAACTGATCTCTTCTAGCTTTTTCTCAATTTCACAGTCAAAGGGATTCTTATAAAACATTAAGTCAAACAATCTTACTCCATGCTAACGACCCCCTGAAGACTTCTAATGACTTGTAGAACAAGATACAAAGTACTTACCAAGGCCGGCTCAATGGTCATGAATTTGAGCAAACTCCGGGAGATAGTGAAGGACCGGGAAACATGGTGTGCTGCAGTCCAGGGGGTCACGAAGAGTTGGACAAGACTTAGTGACTGAACAACAACAGCAAAAGGCCTTTCTGCACTAGAAGACATCCTTAGGTCAGAACTACATCCTCACCGCCTCTGGGCATCTTCTTTGAACCCTGTGGGCTGGACCCAGGTCCTTCTCATGCTCTCAGCAGCCTGTGCTCATGCTTTGTCTGTGTCATCTCTCTCGTATTGTGATGAAATGAGTGATGATCTCCCTTCATTTGTTCACAGCACCTCTCCAGCCCAGTGCCATGTCTTATTTGTCTTATTAGCTTGACCATATAGCTGGCACAAGAGTAAGAGCTCATCAAATACTGAACAGACACTGTACCAAGGTGAATAAGACAAGGTCTTTGCCGTCAGGTTGTCCACAGGCTATTTGATGAGACAGGGATATAAGTTAATAATTATGCTACAATGTGATAAGAGTTATAACAGTTCTATTAAAAAGTGCAGTTGGAGTCCTGTGTCCAGCATAGCCAGTGCTAAAGAAGCAATGGAACAGTCACTGTGACTTTTCCCTGGTGAATCTGAGCAGCGTTTATGTTCATTTAGGAAATGAATGACTTTAGAGTTGTCAGATTGTTTACTGTGTGCTGGCTGTGCTTAGTCGCACAGTCGTGTCCGATTCTTTGCGACCCCATGGACTGTAGTCCACCAGGCTCCTCTGTCCATGAGATTCTCCAGTCAAGAATACTGGAGTGGGTTACCATGCCCTCCTCCAGGGGATCTTGCCAGGCCAGGCATCAAACCCAGTTCTCCCACGTTACAGGCAGATTCTTTACCATCTGAGCCACCAAGGAAGCCCATTAGATTGTTTATAAAGTTATAAAGCTCTTAGAAATCCTTGTAAGGCAAAAGTTACTGTATAATAGTGAAATACTCACTTCTGAACAGCAGCTGGCAAGCCTGGTTTTCATATGCCTTAAGGCACATCACTGAATCTATTGACACCTATAAAGTTTCCTCCTTTTGAAAAAAAAAAGTTTTACAAAGGTTAGCTTCTTTAATGTTCCTTTTACACTATCCTGCACAGGGTATTCTTCTAAGTAGTAAAGGTCAGAATGATGGCTGATGTGTCTAATAATAGTTTTAGATTTTACTCTTTACTCTCTGGTGGTTAGGTATGTTAAGTGTTGTGTATTCTCTTTGTTGAAATTGCTGCAGCTGTTAAAATATTTCATAAGCTTATTTGTTTTTATAGTGGGCAGATTGATTCATTAGAACTGACACAATTAGCAGTGGAAAGTGATCACTGAATGTATTTTGAAGGCATCTTGGTTTGATGAAAACACATGAGTTTGGAGGGTGGATTGACTTATTTTAGAAACTCACCTTTGCTTCAAATAAGCTGGGTAGTGTTGTGAAAATGTCATAAGTCTCTTAAATTTGTTTTCATTTGTGTGAAGTCACAATACTTGCAACCAATGCTGCTGGGAGCCAACACACGAGACCCTACCCATGACGAGGCCATGAGGGAGAAAACCTGATGGGCAAGGCGGATCAGGTCTTCAGGGGTTTCGAAAAGGCCAGCTCACGAGATCCCACCCATGACAAGGTCACGAGAAAGCCTGGCAGGCAAGGCAGATCAGGTTTTCAGGGATTTCGAAAAGCTGCCCCTGGCCTCACCTTAAAGATGATATCTGTCTTTCTGATGCCTGCCTCAATGGACTACTCCCTAATTTCTCTGACACAGGCAGGAAGGCCTTCCCCGATCTCTTCCCAAATAAGAATCAATTTAGAACTTTAATCAATAAGTTTCCCAGGTGGTGGTATTTTATGAAATTATCCAGGGGGAAAGGAGTGTTTTAATTTAAACTCCTTTGCTGGTAGTTTGTTAGCCAAATGCATTTATGCCCTTGGTACTAATATGCATGATTGCTTATAATATCCTAATCATAAAATAGCATAAAGAACCTGATTATATAAAAGCCCTAATAGACATAGAGCCTTTTTAAGGGGTAAAGGAGTCCTATTAGAAGACATAAGAAAAATTATTCTATAGGTGGTTATTGGGTTGAGATTTGCTTGCTGTGTTTTGCTTGCTGTGTTTTTGCTTTTAATGTGCTAAGGTTGTGTTATAGAAACCATTGTTTATATAGTTAAAGATCTAGAGAAATAAGGACTTAGCCCTAGTGTGGTAACAATGAGATGGTTGTTAATTGTCAGCCAGGAGTGCTAGGCAGAAGCTGCCTCACCAAAGTCGCAGAGTCAGTATGGGGTAAACTTCTTAGATAAACGCTACTGACAACTTTTGTAGAAGGATTAATTTTTGTATTAACAAGGATATAATTCTACTCTGTACTATTTCCCTATGATATTGCTACCTTTCAGTTAAGGTCACCATAAAAACGGAAAATAGGTTTACATTCACCTGACCTGCATAAAATGTTAATAGCCCCAAGGCCAGAAGATCATGTGCTAAGAATTACTATAGAATTAGAAAGCAAAAAACATCCTGCTTTTCCTAAAAAACAAAATGATGTAATACTAATCCTGTGTAATCATGAGTAAGCATCTTGTACCTTGAAAACGTTCTGTGAAAGCGTATAAAACCGGTTGCGAAAAAGTAAAACACAGACTTGGCTAGTCTCACATGTCTTCTCTCTCTCTCTCGCCGACGCCGTTCATCCTGAGGGTACCCCCTGGATCCTGCCGAGGCTGGACCCCGGCACAATGCAAGACTGATTTGAGAATAAAATGAGATAACATATGAGGAACTAACAATGTCTGGAGAATATGTGTTTAATAAATGTATGTTTTTCTTTTCTTATAGGTAAGACTTTTCTATTTAGAGGCCTCCTTGATAAGTATTTCAAGCTTCTTTTAGATTTTACCACTTGAGAATCTGTTGTCTTTAAGCTCAACACTCGATGTTTCTATAATGATAATATTGTATTAGCTAATACTTAATGGTTATGTAATGATTATATCATTCTCAATACATGATTACCCTCAACAGTCTCATTTCTTTCCTACTTATTTAGGTCCATTTTACAGATGAAGAAAATGAGATATAGAGAGGCTGAGTAATTTGTCCACGGTAAAACTAGCAGACTTGAGGGTCAACCCTCAGAGTCTGACTACAAAGTGGTGTTCTAAGAACTGCCTCTTGGTATAATATTCACTTTCTGTCTCTTCTCCCACCACATTAATTGCTACTGTGTCAGTTAAAGAGGATTAGACAGAGACAAGAAGGATCCCTTTCCCATCATCTGTGTAGCTGAAACTAGAGCCAAAGAGCAAGAGCAGGAAGGAAAGAACATACTGCTGAGAGGGCAGTGAGGGGGAGAGGGTCAGGGGAAATCTCAGCTACAGGAGGGGTTGCGATGGTCACTTTAACCTTAGAAGCTCGCTCATGGTAAAGCAACTGGGCTGATGGTTGCCTCTAGGTCCTGGGTAGTAAGCCTCTGGAAGCTCACTGAGCACCAAGAATCATTATTTTCCTGTCAGTTGAATTAAGTCACTAAGTCTGGGTGTGGTAATACCCATCTTGGGTCATCTGCTCCTAAGAGGGGTTCTGGGGCCCACAGTAGAGGGCTAGTCCCTGCCTTCCTTATCACTTGGCTGTGTCTTTGAGGCCAGGGACTGCGCTGCTCAAATTAAGTTGTATATGCTTAAATGTTTTATTCAAATGCTGTTTGTTTGTTTTTTTCCTCAATTGAAAAAAGAATCAGAGTTTGAAGAGTAAAAGCTTTTATCCGTGATTGTTTACACCAGCAAGTCATCAGAATTCTACTGCGCACTTGGTAGGGTTGTGGTCCCTGCCACTTGCCCACCCATGTAATGTGGTCAGGTTAGATGATCATCCTCAGGCAGTGGGTTCTAGAGGATTCTGACACTCAGGACTCAGGTCTGCAGGCACGCAGAGCAAAGGGCCTCAAGCACAAGACCTTCCAGCTTCAACTCCAGTCTCAGGAACCTGACCCCTTCATTGACACGGGATTAGATGTTACCCATCTCTTCTGGCTGTGGCGTGAATTTTGAATCTCTAAAGAATGAATGAATGCATTATATACATTTGAACTTAAGGATCTTTCAATTATCTGCATGGAAATTTACGCAAAAGAGGCAAACTAACAACCACTGATTTTTACTGCATTTCACTTTTACCACCCTAAACTCTGTTTCCTAATCTCTCCTCTGAGCAGCGAGGCTTGCTTGTGAATAGCTCTTGTATTCCCTGGCATGTAGCTTTTGGACATATTGTTAGAAGGATTTTGAACTGGATGAAATTGAAATTGGGATCTGTGTTTTAAATAGGAATCGTATGTTAGTTAATTTTATGTTTTTATTTTTAAGTTTCGGCTGTGCTGGGTCTTCGTTGCAGCGCGCAGGCTTTCTCCAGCTGTGGAGCATGGGGTTTCGAACGCGCCGGCCCAGTAGCTGTGGCACTCACACTCCTCTAGTTGCAGCAGAGGGGCTCCCCAGGGGTAGATGGGGTCTTAGCGCCTCAACCAGGGACTGAGCCCACACCCCACATTGAAAGGTATATCCTTAACCACTCAACCACCAGAGAAGTCCCACGGGATCCTTTGTTTTTTAACACGATTCCGTTAGTGCTACACTCACTTTCTTCCCTCGATTACCATGGATTACCATTGACAAAGGACAACTGTGTACTTGCTTAGCACTATTCTAAGACAACAGAGTAAAATTTCCATTTATAGTTTTAGAATTTTAGAATATTAGAATTATTCCTTTTAGAAATATTAGAAGTTTAGAAATCTTAAAGGACTCATGTAGGCAGTAAGAGTTGAAGTCAGAAGTCTCTAAGCCTGTGGACACAAAAACTTATAACTAATGAGTGTGCTTTTATCAACTCAATTTTCTTCAGTTTTGCCAGCACAGAAGGGTGGTTTGAAAAACCAAATAAATGAGTCTTGGGAAATAATGTTTTATTTATCTTACAAGGGAATTAATTCTCAAAATCAGTGAATAAATCTTTCTCAGATTGATGAGGAAAACAGTACAATTAAATTTTTATGATGTTTACTGAGCAAGTATCTACTTTCAGGAATAAAAACACTTTTTTTCCTCTTTAGTTCCATCTCAAAAGCTAACAGAATTTTGGAAAGCAGTCAAGTCTGTGAAGTTAGAGTTCAGTGGGTGTTTTGATGTGCCAGGTGAGATAAATTTGCCAAGGATCAGGTTCCTTCTCTGGCTACACTTCCCCCTCCTCAGTGAAATATTTAAAAGGAAACATCTCTGAATTGTTTTTACTAATGATTGGACAACAGGATGGTCACTCCTGGCTGCAGTCTTCCTTCTCCCCAGGACAGGTTAGGAATAAAAGACACAATGACATGAAAACATTTCCCAGAAACTACATTTCCAACTTTGTTATTAATCTCTCAAATCTAAATAGAAGCGCTAAAGTGGAACACACAGGAAAATAAGACAGGCACATAGAGTGAAATGAGACCAATTTGTTTAACCTCACTAGCATTTTTGTCGGAGAAGGCAATGGCACCCCACTCCAGTACTCTTGCCTGGAAAATCCCATGGATGGAGGAGCCTGGTAGGCTACAGTCCATGGGGTCGCTAAGAGTCAGACACGACTGAGCAACTTCACTTTCACTTTTCACTTTCATGCATTGGAGAAGGAAATGGTAACCCACTCCAGTGTTCTTGCCTGAAGAATCCCAGGGACGGGGGAGCCTGGTGGGCTGCCGTCTATGGGGTCGCACAGAGTCAAACACGACTGAAGCGACTTAGCAGTAGCAGCAGCATTTCTGTGAGCTGGATTTCATGTTAGCTTTTTTTGTTAGCAGTAATTCACAATAAAACATCCTATGTGAAATCTTAGATAAAATATAAGAAAATATGTATCCAGAATATAGTACATCTTAAAATTAAAGAAAATTGATTTGATTGAATCTGTGGGATTTTCTACAATAGGTTTTTGCTTATGCTGAGTCAGGGCTTTCATTTATTTATTTATTTTAATCATATGTAATCTGAGCCATAATAATAAAAGATATCATAGTTGTGGATATGAATAACAAACCTACATTAGCAATTAAATCACATTATGAGGAAGCCAGCAGGATCAATTGGTAAATGTTCTCTATATTAACTAACTCTGAGGGTGGGGATGGAGGCTGAAATTTTGAAAAGATCTCAAACTCTCTACTCAGAATGATTTTTTTTTAAAATTGGAGTACAAGGATGTCTTTGATGTCAATCTGTGATAACAAAGGTCTGTTTTAATTGCCTGTACTTATGATCACTTGCATTTAATCATATTATATCTAGGAAAAATGTGTCTCATTCTCTGTATAGTAGAAAGTGTTTAAAAGTAGAAGTGTTCTTTAAGCATAATAATTTGATGTTTGTTTATGTTTCTAAGATCCAAGTTTGGCTCCCGATCTTAGAATAATTGTGATTTCAATCTGTGAAATGGATTATTTCCTGTCATATTGGTAATCAAGGTGGATGTGAGCAGACAGGATGCTGGCCCCAGACAGCTGAGATGCATAGGAAAGGAATGTTTTCAGTGAGCCTAGACGCTTGCATCTTCCCATACACCGAAAAGCACTAAATTCCTCGAGATATCTAGTTTTCTGTAATGAACAATAACATTTTGATGTTCAGACTCCCTGCCCTTTGCTGCAGACTCCTATATAACCTGACTTCTCCCCTGGCCTCTCTGGAGCAATTTCTCAGGGCTGCTTGAGATGCTGCCTTCTGGGCTTCAAGTCCTAACAGTTTTCACTGAATAAATGTAACTCTCAACTTTTAGGTTGCATGCATTTTTTTCAGTCAACAAATTTTATTCTTAGCCCCATGAATACTGAGAAATACAAAGAAAAACCATGGATGTGGTTGGCTCACATACAGCAGGTTAAAGAGAGCATTTAGTACTAAACTAAGGAGAAACAATTTTGTATTTGAAACGTCTTTAAAGTTTATAAAACACTATACAATTGTTTATTTATTACAGAAAGCCTGAATTTAAGGTAGAATTTCTCACTCAGAGAATCCTTATAGCAATTTTCTTTCTTTTTTTTTGTAGTACTTAGTAATTTTGTTTCTCATAGCAATTTCTAAGACATTTTTATAGTCAGGTCTATGATTTTTTTTTTCAGTTCTAAGTATTTGGACTGAGCACAATTACTAATTACTAATTTTTGAGTAAGGCATCGGGGATAACTCACAGGTGGGAAGCCATTTTCTTTGACTCTCCTACCAGCTCTTATCAATTGAATGCTATAATGAGACTGAGTCCTGCCTCAGGCAGGAGAGAGCACTGTGATTGATTAATAATGTCTATAAAAGGGTTTGGGGCGGGGGCGGGCGCATGTAGATTTGTATACAAATCTTGTAACTGTTCTCCCTAGATTAATTAATAGAAAAGAAGTCTTGGATCCAGTGGAAGTGTCTGTCCAGAATTGCAAACAAGAGCATAACCTGCATTGCAACTCAGCAGGTATATACTCTGTTCATTACTGCAGGGTTAAACCCTGTTCCTAAGGAATCTATCTCCTCAACTCAGGTTTCTGATCTGCAGATATTTAGTGTCATAGAATGTAGCCACTGTTGGCCTATTCTACAACACATGAGTACATCTGTGTCTCTCTGTTCACACTGTTGGCTGAACTCAGGGTAGGCAAGGCACCAGCCGGGAAGCTGGAAGAAAACTGGAGGAGCTGTAGGAACTGCAGACCAGACATGTTCATTCTTCAGTGGCGGCAAAGGGTTTCTGATGTGCGGCGTATGTCTGTCTGCAGAACAAAAGCGGCCCGTGGCCCAGAGGGGTACAAGATGATGCGCATGCGCAGTGCTCTAAGTGAGCTCTGCTGGTGCAGAATCACGCAGCGTCATTGTTAACAGGGTGTGCGGACAGGGTGTGAGACTGTGAGAGGGTTCGGCGAGAGAGCCTGACTGACGCCACCTTGGCTGCGTGCTATTTCCCCACAGTCGGAGAAAGAGTTCCGGGCACTTTTCAGCAGCCTTCCAGGTTGCTCCGTCCATGGGATTCTCCAGGCAAGAACACTGGAGTGGGTTGCCATTTCCTTCACCAGGGGATCTTCCCGACCCAGGGATCGAACCCGGGTCTCCCTCATTTCAGGCGGATGCTTTACCCTCTGAGCCATCAGGGAAGTCCAGAATTATCCTCATATACATTTAATTTGAAATTTGAAGTGAAACATATCAAATATTAAGCCAGAAGTTTCCTAAGGAAAATGGAGCTCTTGAGATCAGCAAAACCCGAATCTAGTGGCCTCTCCTGAGCCTGAAGGATAATGCAGATTCACAGACAGGAGTCCTTAGCTGACCTCGAGTCACACAGGACCTGCATTCACACAGGAAACACCACTGAGGATGTGGACTTCGCTGCTTGCTCATCTGTCTGAACTCTTCAAGCATCCTCTGCTCACCTTCCTCTGAAATGGGAGAAGCTCTTGTTCTACTCAGCCCGTGTTATCTTTTCTGTTCTGTCTGCCCCATGTCTTGTCACCTTCCTTCTGTTCTTTCTTACTCTCCTCCTGCTCCCCCAGGGTTGATGGTGAGCCCAGTCAGTCTTTTCTGAACCTCTTCCCATTCACATCTCTCAACCCCCCTCTCTATGGCATCGTCCCTCTGCACCTCCAGCTTCTGCAGAATTGTTGGGTGCAAAGATAAACATCAAACTAGAATTAATCAAAAAATTTAAAAATAATGGAACTCAGTGAATGAAGTTTTTAAAGAAAAAAAAAGGGTCTTTAATTTAGTCAGTATTACTCTTTTATGAGGGCTTCCCAGGTGGCTCAGTGGTAAAGAATCTGCCTGCCAAAGTAGGAGATGCGGGTTTGATCCCTGGGTTGAAAAGATCCCCTGGAGGAGGAAATGACAACCCACTCCAGTATTCTTGCCTGGAGAATCCCATGGACAGAGGAGCCTGGTGGGCTACAGTCCATGGGGTCACAAAGAGTCAGACAGAAGTGAGTACACACTTAGGCACTCTTTCATGGGGGAAGATTTTAGTCAACTGCTGTTTCACATTGGTTTGTTTCAAACTGCAGATTACTTTTTCATCTTTCATGGAATGCAAATAAAGTGATGGTCCTTTCCTACCAGATGTGCTGGGTAGGCATGAGGGCACATGCATTTTCCTAACCAATATTTTCATCAAGAACCTATTCAGAGTCTTCGAATTACTTCCTATTTCCATCCTGTTTGAACTGCAAAACGCTGCCCGAGGCAGGTTTGCATCCTGAAGTGCTCTTAGAGGCCTGGGGACTAGGATGTTAGGAGTATCACAGAGAACCTTAAATTGTGGCTTGATCTTATATTGGAAAGCAAAAATTGTATTTACATTCTGTTACAGAGGGCTTTGAGACTTATACATTTGAATAATAATCAGGACTGACGTGCTAATGTCCCAAGAGGACGGTACTTTGCCAGAGTATTTCTGTGTAAGTGCCTGAGTGCTTAGGGTTCAGCAGCAGCCTTAGAAACTGAGCCAGGTGGTGTTGGAGGATGCTTTCTTTTCCCCTTTCCTTGTTCCTCCCACCCCACGGAAATGTAGGTTTGCTCAAGACGTATGAAAAATTAAAATATCATAAGGAAATTGAAAAATAGTGGGAAATGATAAAGCCTTTGTGTCTTGTGTTGGAATAAACAAGAGATGATGCTGTGTGATGGAGTAATAACTGTACTGTTAATCTGGAGTCTAGAGGTGTGACTTTCCTTGTCTAGGACACATTATTCCTCATGTGTAAGATGAAGAGGAATCAGAACATCATCCCTGCAGTCTTCCCTAGTCCTGAAATGACAGGAGTCAGCAAGTGGGAGAGCATACAGAAAGTCTGTCTAGTTAAGATAGAAGCAAGGCAGAGATGCTGCCTGGAGAGAAACCTGGAGAGAAAGGGTGTGCGTGTCCTCCCCAGTGAGGGGGAGTGCAGTAAAGAGGCGGGTAAGTCATCTATATAGGACTGTTCTTCAGAGTCTTTGTTTATCTTTGGCCAGTTATGTGGTTTGTTTTAGGTCCTGACCTGCCCTAGGGCCCTCCCCGACATGTGTGTGTGTGACTTTTTCTTGAGATGGATTCCAGCCCAGAGGCCTATGGGACTGCCTTAGCATCACATATTATGGGACAGTGCCTCTTCCTTTTTGACCCCCAAGGAGGATTTCTGGGCATGTGAAATGTCTCCCTTGCCTCAAAGATGGGAACTATATAACCTCCTGATCCTTTACTCAAACAAGGTTTAGCCCCTGTCTGTTCCAACCATGATTGTTATCTTACACTGTCCACAAGAGGTAAGGCCTGGCTGTTTACCGGGTTTCAGTTGTTGCTTCCACTTTGGAGAGCAAATAGGAGGATGGTTGTAAGTGTCTCACCTGGAGCCCACTTAGCCCCTGTATCAGGAAATGCAAACAGGAAGGCTGTTGTGAATGCCTAGCCTGCATCCCATCTGTCTTCCACCTCAATCTCTCAGAGTTTATTGTTGTAATTAAAAACAATACAGCTTTAGCTATGTTCCATTTATTGCTTTGTTTATGTATTACTGTGCGTTCCTTTTTAAAGGAAAACTAAAGTAAGCTGATGTGCCAAAAGTGTGTCTGCTTTATGTTTCAAATAAAATTTAATTTGCTAAATCTATTTTTTCCCTTTTTTTTACTCATGGATTTTTTTTTTTTTCCTATTTAAGACTATACTTCTCCCCTCTTGTTTTCCTTATATTTAAAATTCATAGGTTTTTCTTTTCCTATGAGTTGAGTATTTAGTTGGCTGATTTTCGTGCTTGCTTTTTTTGTTAAACAGTGAAAGCTTAAAGCTCAATACATACTTTGAGCTCAGCTTAACTGTTAATTGCTCAGTCATGGGTGACTCTTTGCAACCCCATGAACTGTAGCCCACCGGGCTCCTCTCTCCATGGAATACTCCAGGCAAGAATACTGGAATGGGTAGCCATTTCCTTCTCTAGGGGATCTTCCCGACCCAGGGATCGAACATGGTCCCCTACATTGTAGGCAGATTCTTTACCATCTGAGCCACCAGGGAAGATTCTAATTTGCTTCATGAGCCTGTTGATTTCCAAATGTAATTAAAGTAGCAACTTAGGTATCATTTATCCTTCAGAACTTGGGCATAGCATTTAACATTTTCAAATAAAAAAACTTACTTTTATGATTTTGAATTAAAAAAAAATCCTTCAAAGTAATAAACACATAATCTTGTTTTAAATATTTTTTGCTAATGTTCAGTTACCTACATTTCTTAATTTATAAACTTTAGTGAATATCTATCATTCACATACTTTGAAAAATGAGGAGTATAGCTCATTACATTACCTTCTCCTTATGCCTCCAACAACCTGTCTAAACTGTCACTGCCTCAGTCTGTCACATACTTATTTTTAGCTGTTTTATTGTTTGCCTTTAAACCATTACACAATATACTTAGAATTCTCTTTTACCAGTTAACCTCAGGTGGTATCTGTTGACTCTTCAGTGTCCACGATGAAAGAACCAGCACATCTGTGCTTCTCACCACTTCTGACTTCTTCACCTCCGTAACCTCTGACCTCCATGTATATATACATATATATGTGTATATATACATATATATGTATATCTATACATGTATCTTGACTTTCAATTATCTGTATTTATAGCATCTACATTTTATCCTTATTATTAGTTAAATCTTTCATGCTCTGTCTACAGATTTATTTTAAACACTTTACCATAAGGAGCTCAAACTGTAGAGTACATAGATATTATTTATTAAGGAGCCAGGAAGGGTTTTGAAGCCACAGTGAAACTGTTAAGTGTCATTTCCAGGGCTCCAAAGAGCTCCAAGTGTCATTTCCAGGGCTCCAAAGAGCTCCGGCACCACATTCCTTTATGTCTCAACTCAGAAAGGAATTCAGCGAGAGGCAAAGTGAGAGATAAGAAGGATTTATTAGAATAGGATGCTTGCAGGGTTCACAAGTGGACAGGCAAGCATTGAGCTGCCCTGAGTATTTAGTGGCTTACATTTTTATAATCAGAAGAAAAAAAGAGAGGGGAGAGCAAGAAGATCTTTGTCTTTCTTGAGGAGACATCACATTTCCATCATCAGTTCCTCCCCCAAGTTGGCAGGGAAGTTTACTTGTCCCTGCCTGTATGATCAGGCCAAGACTGTAATAGCACCTGAAAAATATTTTTGGATCTCAGTACAGAGAGACTCTTTCATTTTGAATAGTCACCTTTCCATAAATGGGTGTTTTTTTGTGTGCACAGGGCCTGTTTTGGGGATCTTTAACTTGATGACACCACTGGGCAGGTTGTAGGCCTGTATATTTGAGTGATAGTCTGGCTAGGCTCACAATTATTTATCTTGTCTCAAAATTATTTTTTCTCAAAACTCTGAAAGCATTGTCTCAAATTTTTTCTAGCATCCAGTTTTGTTCACAAGTAGTCTTATGCTGTCCTGAGCCTCATCACTTTGAAAATCATCCACATTTTCTGTTTTGAAAACTTGTTAAATTTTTCTCTTTCTTTCTGAGGTTCTGAAATTTCTAGAGGCTCTTCATGAAAAACGGTCTTTAAAATTTTTTATTTGTAAACTTTAGTTTTTAGAACAGTTTCAGATTTACAGAAAAAATTGAGCAGATAGTATAGAGTACCGATATGTCCCACGCTATATTACATTTCCCAGTTAGTAACATTCTTATATTAGTGTGTTATGTTTGCTGTATTTAATGACTCAATGTGATACATTATTATTAACAAGAGTCAATAGTTTATTCATCTCTCCATTTTTCTTATTAAATGACTTTTTTTTTCTGTCTTAGGATCCCATCCATGTTACCAGACTACATTTGTCATGCTTCTTAGGCTCCTCTTGGCTGTGACATCTTAGACTTTCTTTGTTTTTGATGACCTTGATAGTGTTTAGGAGTCCTGACCAGGTATATTGTGGGATGCCCCTTTGTTGGAATTTTTCCTCATAACTAGCCTGGGATTGTGGGTTGTGGGGAGGAAGATCACAGAGGTGGTGTCATTTCATTACATCATATCAAGGGTACATACTGTCAACATGATTTATAATTGTTGATGTAGACTTTGATCCCTTGGTTGAAATGGTATTTTTCAGGTTTCTCCACTTTCAAGTTACTCTTTTCTTCTTCTTTCTCTACTATACTCTTTGTAAGAAAGTTCCCTATGGGCAGCCTACACTTAAGGAGCAGAAGTTATGCTCTCCTACCTTTAGGGTAAAATATCTATATAAATGTATTTAGAATTCTTCTGCAAGGGTATTTGTCTAGTTTATTAATTCATTTAAGCATTTATATTAGTATGGACTCATGGCATTTATTTCATATTCTGGGTTATAATTCAATGCTACTTTACTTATTTTTGTTCAAATTGTTCCTGCTTTGGCCATTGGGAGCTCTTTCAGTTGGTTCCTGTATCTGTTTGACATACCCCATCATTTTGTTTTACTTTTTTTCTTTCCAGTATGTCTTGAAGTAATTACTTTCTGTCACTAGAATAGCTTACTTTGTATATGTCCTGCTCCAGTCCAAGAATCAGCCATTTCTGCAAGGAGCCCCAGTTCTTTTTACTGTAAAATGGTATTAAGACACCAAGATCTGGGCCTCAGGTGTTCTTATGGGATTGTCATTGCTTCTCAGCTCTCTCAATATTAACCTACATATGCGCCTGTGTACGCATGTGTGCACCTGCGCGCGTACACACACACACACACACACACACACACACCTGTATGTAACCAGTAAAATATGATGTCTCCGACTTTAATACATTACCACATGAATCATTACAACCCTCTCCCCTGCTTATCTGTGAGTTTCTACTCCAATAGTGAGAAATCTGGCTTCCCATTTAGCTAATTGTCTAGTTCCAGTGTCCAGGTATAGCAGTATCAGAATTGTTAACCTGGAGATCACAGAAGCAGCTTTATCAACTACAGTACAGTGCTTATGTGTGGTTCCTTTTACCTTTAGTTTTACAGATTCCATTTATTTCCAAAGTTAGTTCAGGCAGCACTGTTTCCCCCACCTCTTTCAGCAAGGTTGCTTGATGCATTTGTTATGTGGTTAGATTTTTTAAATCAAATTCTGCAGTTAATCCTGAATTATTTCTCTAAGTTGAAAGTTGAAATTTCCACATATAATATTGTACTTGTTTATTTCTTTTTGCAGGTCTCGATTTTTATTTTTGTTTTATTTAAAGCATTTTCACCAAGCACAAGATAAAAGTGAATTTTATTGACTCCCAAATGACCAATACATAGTATGAGATTTATCTTTGGTAGCTCTGTTAATTTAAGAATTTTAATTTCACAACTGATGGGAATGGTTCATGTACAAGCTTGCAAATTTGTCAGGAGGGAGAATATGGTTGCTTAAATGAAGTGGGAAACTAAGGCACATAGAAGTTAAAGTTATTTAGGAATCTATTCATGTATAGATGCAACTCTGATTTTCTTATTTCCATTATGTTATGCTGAATAATAGGGGACACTTCTGTTTCTGAACAAATTGATCTGAATTTACCCTAGGTTAGAAATTTTAATTAGTATTAGCATAATGGAGTTTATGGGCTATTTGATTCTTTAAAATTAATGTTCTATCACTTACCACACAAAAATTTTAAGCATTTTGGCATGATGGGGAAATGAATATTTTTTATTGTAATTCAGAATCATCTTTCTTAGTTTTAAAGGGAACTTGTGAAGTCAAAGCATTACTGAATTGAAGTGGAACTAAGTAAATGTTATTTGATTTATTTTTACAGTGCCTACTGGTCTGCCATGAAGAATAATAACAACATTTACGACTAACAGCAAATTTAGTGCTTGTGTCACACCAACATTGGATAGAAGTGCTAACACTTAATAATTACCTTGTTGCTAACTTGGCCTTGATAAGAAAGCATTCTTTTTAAAAATACATGACTAGTCATGTAATTTTGTATATGAGTAGTTCATTAAGAAACAAAAAAGCAACTTTAGTGAGTCTGAGTTAAAGAAAATAACTTAGTAAAAGCTCTGATGAGCTATGAAAGATAAGGTTGGATGGCACAGACTTCCTTCCCTCCCCTCTCCCATCCCTAATATCTGAGAGTCATTAAAGTGCATATAATAGGATTATTGTTGTTTAGTTGCTCAGTCCTGTCTGACTCTTTGCGGCCCCATTGACTTTAGCCCTCCAGGCTCCTCTCTCCATGGGATTTCCCAGACAATAATACTGGAGTAGGTTGCCATTTCTTCCTCCAAGGGATCTTTCTGACCCAGGGATCGAACTTGTGTCTCCTACGTTTCCTGTATTGTAGGTGAATTCTTCACTATTGTGCCACCTGGGAAGCCTTGTAATATGCTTATATGCCTTAAAAATGATGTCTGTTTAAGCATGCTTACCCTTTGCATAGAAAGAGATAGTTCAAGGTTATGCTAAATAAAATATTATATGTGCCATTTATGTGAAAAGTTGCCTAAGGCAAAAAATGTGGAATATGTTTATCTATCCTCTGCCTTGTGTCCCAGATTTAGCACCAATATGTGCCCTGAATTGGATTAAGCTTTCAGAATATTTTCAAAAGGACCCTCAAAAGATGGACTGTAGCATCAAAGATCTTTTTCTTTAAAAAAATTTTTTTTGTTGCACCACGCGGCATGTGGGATCTTAGTTGCCCAACCAGGGATGGAACCCATGCCCTCTGCATTAGAAGCATGGACTTATAACCACTGGACCTCTAGGGAAGTCCCAAAAGTCTTTTTAATTAAAGTTCTTTGCCAAAAACCAAAGACATATATCTCTTACCTATCATTTGTGGCAAAACAAGGCAATAAAAAGATGTATGTACGTTCCATACACAACGATTATGTTAAAAGTAAAAACATAGGGTTGGAAATAGAGAGGAGAGGGATAACACCAACAATTATTGAGTGCCTGCTGTATTCCAAGTGCTTAAAGAAGTCATAGTAGCTTATAATAGTTAAACCATCTTCATACGAAATGGTTTTTATGGAGTATTTAAATTCATTCCCAACAACATAGCTATAAAGAAAATATTATCCAGTCCATGTATGGGAAAGATAATATCTTGCAAGGTTGAGTAAGTTTACTGGGTTTCAAATGCATAGACATCTGACTTCAGTGCTCTTAACCACTGGGTCAGTTTACATATGAAAATTTATTCTCAAAATACACTTTTGGGATAGAAGTTATTATTATTTCTGTTTTTAAGATTAGAAAACCGACCCAGACTTTAGATACTTGCCAAGGATCACATGGCTGGTAAGTATGTTTTTAGATTTTAAACCTATATCTGTAAATTTAGGGAAAGTTATTTAATACAAAAAGAAAATGCATGCATTTAGAAGAGAAGTTTGAAGACATATTTTAGAGCAGAGAAATTAAAATAATCAAACAGGAGAATTTTTTGTTTTGCTTTTTACTATATATTTTCATATTTGAAGACAACCACAAGTAGAAAATCTTTTCAGATTTCTTCCTTACCTAAGGGGGAAATGGCAACTCACTTCAGTATTCTTGCCTGAAGAATTCCACAGACAGAGGAGCCTGGCGGGCTGCAGTCGAAGGAGTCGCAGAGTTGGACATGACTGAGTGACTGAGTGCGCGCGTGCACGCACGCACACACACACCTTCCCTCAAGTGTGAACGCAACACTTGCATCTATTACATTCTGTTATCTAGAACAGGCACTAGATGCAAAACCAACATGCTCAGTTATCAGCAGCGAGTCAAGTGACAAGTCATCCATCCAAATTTAGGGAACCAGTCTGTTGTTTCATGTCCAGTTCTAACTGTTGTCTTTTGACCTGCATACAGACTTCAAGGAGGTCAGGTCGTCTGGTAGTCCCCTCTCTTTAAGAATTTTCCACAGCTTGTTGTGGTCCATGTAGTCAAAGGCTTTGGTGTAGTCAATAATGCAGAAGTAGATATTTTTCTGGAACTCTCTTGGTTTTCCAGTGATCCAATGAATGTTGGCAATTTGATCTCTGGTTCCTCTGCCTTTTCTAAATCCAGCTTGAACATCTTGAACAACTGAAAGTTCTCAGTTCATGTACTGTTAAAACCCTTGCTCGGAGAATTTTGAGCATTACTTTGCTAGCATGTGAGATGAGTGCAATTGTGTGGTAGTTTGAACATTCTTTGGCATTGCCTTTCTCTGGAATTGGAGTGAAAACTGACCTTTTCCAGTCCTGTGGACACTGCTGAGTTTTCCAAATTTGCTGGCTTAACAGCATCATCTTTTAGGATTTGAAATAGCTCAACTGGAATTCCATCACCTCCACTAGCTTTGTTAGTAGTGATGCTTCCTAAGGCCCACTTGGCTTTTCATTCCAGGTGTCTGGCTCTAGGTGAGTGATACAAGCTCCACCCAGTTTTTTATTAGAGCTATATATTAAGAGTTATCAGACATTGGCTTAGACAGTGTTAAACTTTCCCCCTTATTTGGTGGCTGCTGTTGCATTAATCTCCATCAGAAACCTCCAGACAGAGGCAGGGTGAGGTTGAGTTAGGAATTAGACAGTGCGAGATATTACTCTTCCTATGTCCTGGGTTGAAACACCGATCGATAGCAAAGCCCCCCAATATTGACTCTATTAAAATGAATATTGTGGCATCCATCTTGGAAAAGGAGGATACAAATGATGAAATAGGTCTTTCAATAGTATGAATATATTGGAAATACTTTAGAAAATCCTAATTAATTTTTCAACAACTTCTAGTGAATTTCTTTTTAACTGATTAACTTACGTATATAACTGACATATAACATTTCATGTTTCAGGTAGACAGCATAATGATAGAGTATTTGTATATACTCTGCTATGATCACCACAATATCTAGTTGACATCTATCACTGTACATAGATGCAAAACATTTTTTTTCTTCTGATGAAAACTCTTAAGTTTTATTCTCTTAGCAACTTTCATATATGCAAGTATATATGCTGTGAATTACATCCCCATGATTTATTCATTTTATAACTGTGAGTTTGTACCTTCTGACCTGCTTCACCCATTTTGCCTACCTACTCTCCACCTCTACCTTGGAAACCAGCAATCTGTTCTTTGTATCTTTGGACTTGTTTTTTCCTTTTAGATTCCAATAGGGAAGATCACATGGTGTTTGTCTCTCTTTGTCTGATTTATTTCACTCCATGTAACACCTTTAAGGTCCACTCATGTTGCAAATTACAAGGTTTCATTCTTTTTTATGACTGAATAATATTCCATTGTAGTGAATTTCTATTTTAATACTTAAAGAGGAAGGATTGCAATTTATATTTTGACATAGATATTGATCTAGTTGCATTGTCATAGAATTGATTATTTCCTGCATGTTCTAAGAAATCCCAACAAAGTTAAAGAAAAAATTTCAAACAACAGCAGAATATTCAATTCCTGTTTGTGCTGTTTCTGAGAACAGAAGAAGGATTACTAAGTGAAAATGCAGAAGGTGTATTTTTATAGGCCCAACAGGAGAAAAAGCAAATAATGGATGGGGCTGCACAGAAAGGCAGTTTTGCAGGTTGAGTTCCCTGGAAGCAGCCTCTGAGACAGTGTATAATGTGCAGGGAATTTTTTTGAAAAGTGCCCTTTGGAAAGCAGGGAAATTAAGTAGGATTTCACAGTGGAAGTTGAGTTTGGATGGAAGCCCAGTGATCATTCAGAAATGTCTTCATGTAGGCCACAGTAGCTAGCCTTTCTTACCCCTCCATCCCTTAATGGACTCTGCAGCAGCTGCCAAGTCACTTCACTCGTGTCCGACTCTGCGCGACCCCATAGACGTCAGCCCACCAGGCTCCCCCGTCCCTGGGGTTCTCCAGGCAAGAACGCTGGAGTGGGTTGCCCTTTCCTTCTCCAATGCGTGAAAGTGAAAAGTGAAAGTGAAGTCGCTCAGTCGTGTCCGACTCTTCGCGACCCCGTGGACTGCAGCCTACCAGGCTCCTCAGTTCATGAGATTTTCCAGGCAAGAGTACTGGAGTGGGGTGCCATTGCCTTCTCCTTAATGGACTCTAGACATCCTGAAACAGGCATGGTGCTGGGCATGGCATCTCTGTGCAGTTGAGGCAATCCATGGAGAAGGCTGTTGACTGTTAGCACTTCATTGAAGGGTGCCTGGTGACACATCATCATGTCCACTGTACAGAGTAAGTTCCCCATGACTGCTTATGTTCAGATAGAGCCATGGTGATCATTCACTAGAAAAGCTGAAGAGAAATCCCCACACTGGGACCAATTGTTGGTGTTCTTTAAGACTCCTTCCTTCCAACTCTATTTTTTTTAAGTCACCAAAAATCAAAATGACTTGACTTAGTGGTATTTAATTTAGCCTCATTAACTTCTGAATGGAAATGAAATTCATTGAGACTGGTAGAAATTTGACACTCAAAATGGAAAAAAAAAAAACCAACAAACCCTCTGTTGAACTTATCTCTTACTTTAGTACCTCTTTAACACCAGGAAGTAAGAAAGATAAAGTCAAAGACTGTATCTTTTAAAGAAATTGCTAAACATTAAGAGGCCATCGAGAAAATAAAAGACTGACATTTTGGCAGAACCTCTCATAATATATTGTATATAATTTTTCACCATGCACTGTGGTGTGTCCTGCATGCTCTAGTTAAAAAAAATTCTAAAGCACATATGCAAATCTACTTTTTTAAGTGCAACAGTTAATACTAATCCTTGCAATGAAAACTGGACACGTTTGCAAACTGAGATGGATATTGATGTACAGTCACTAAAAGACCTACCTCCTTGCACTTTGTAAGAAGAGGGATGGCAGGCAAAGTTTGCCAGTATATATGGAGGTAAACTCTTACATTGCATACTTATTTATTCTCCTAACATAGTGAGAGAAATATAGTTAATTAACTAAATATAGTTAAATGACTATAGTAAAAATGCTTAATAGGGAGTGTTTGTAAGAAAACCTTTTTGAAAGGAATTTTTTAACTGATGATAAATTTCTTATGAATTTTTTTGGCGACACCATCAAGTATCTTGCTTGAAGATTTAAAGCCAACTTTGAATCAGAGAGCTTCATACTCTGAGGTACTTATTTACTTTTGACTGAATCTGCCATCACTTCATGGCAAATAGATGGGGAAACAATGGAAACAGTGAGAGACTTTATTTTCTTGGACTCCAAAATCACTGCAGATGGTGACTCAGTTCAGTTCAGTTCAGTTCAGTCGCTCAGTCATGTCCGACTCTTTGCGACCCCATGAACCACAGCACGCCAGGCCTCCCTGTCCATCACCAACTCCTGGAGTTTACTCAAACTCATGCCCATCAAGTCGGTGATGCCATCCAATCATCTCATCCTCTGTCGTCCCCTTCTCCTCCTGCCCCCAATCCCTCCCAGCATCAGGGTCTTTTCCAATGAGTCAACTCTTCATGTGAGGTGGCCAAAGTATTGGAGTTTCAGCTTCAGCATCAGTCCTTCCAATGAACACCTAGGACTGATCTCCTTTAGGATGGTGACTGCAGCCTTGCAATTAAAAGATGTTTGCTCCTTGGAAGAAAAGCTATGACCAACCTAGACAGCATATTAAAAAGCAGAAACATTACTTTGCCAACAAAGGTCCATCTAGTCAAAGCTATTGTTTTTCCAGTAGTCATGTATGGATGTGAGAGTTGGACTATAAAGAAGGCTAAGTGCTGAAGAATTGATGCTTTTGAACTGTGGTGTTGGAGAAGACTCTTGAGAGTCCCTTGGACTGCAAGGAGATCCACCCAGTCAATCCTAAAGGAAATCAGTCCTGAATATTCATTGGATGGACTGATGCTGAAACTGAACCCCAATACTTTTGCCACCTGATGTAAAGAACTGAAAAGACCCTGATGTTGGGAAAGATTGAAGACAGGAGGAGAAGGGGACAACAGAGGATGAAATGGTTGGATGGCATCACTGACTCAATGGACATGAGTTTAAGCAAGCTCTGGGAGTGGTGATGGATAGGAAAGTCTGGCGTGCTGCAGTCCATGGGGTTGCAAAGAGTCAGACATGACTGAGCGACCCGAACTGAAATGAATCTGTAAGCCATGAATAACTTCCATCATTCTCAATCAGGGTCACAGGAGACTCTTTTCACTTCTCCCTCTTTCTTTCCACAGCCAATGTCATGTGTAAGATTCTAGGCTAAAAAAGCAGGCTTTTCAAGTGTTCCACAGGATATTATCTAATTTGAAGTGATTCAATAGTGGAGAGGATGATATTTTCTGAAAATTTCACACACACTCATATCAGGCTTCATTTTAGTGATGTCTTCTCCCAGGAATAGACTGTCCTGGCACATGAAAGGATTCACAGTTTGCAAAACTGCCTCTTTGAGCTCAATACATGTATCTTGAAAGTGAAAGTGTTAATTGCACAGTTGTGTCCAACTCTTTGGGACTCTATGGATTGTAGCCTACGGGCTTCCTCTATCCATGGGATTTCCCAGGCAAGAATAGTAGAGTAGGTAGCCATTTCCTTCTTTAGGGGATCTTCCTGACCCAGTGATCAAACCCAGGTCTCCTGCATTTCAGGTTCTTTACTATCTGAATATATGTATTTTGGTTTGTCCTATATTTGTTTGCCAATTGAAGACACCAAAGTCATGATTAAGTTGTTCCTATCCGAAATACAAGAAATGGAGGCTGTTTGTTTATTTTTACCTCTTCTCCCTTTCAACTCATTGCCCCTAAGATGTAGAAGCTGTTTCTCACCCATAACACTTTGTATTCAGCCATGGTCATTCTCTCTCAGTAGTCTCTGAAATACTTCTGTTCATGTATTTTGACAAATAGTTATAGCATAATTGCAATATAATTTGAATTTGAATTTGAGAGCTGTGTGGAGCTACTTACTGGGGAATCGTAAGGAGGAACAATTTCTGGTCCAAATTCCAAAGGAAGACTATGGGAGAAGTATTTTCCTAAATGCTCATAAATTTCAAGGCTAGAAGTAGTTTTTTCCAATATGACCAAGTAGAAGCCTTGGCTGGATCACTTGTAAGGTTTAGTTCATTTTAGCCAGAGGGATACTTTCTCTTGGCTTTTTTATGGGAAGGAAGAAGACATTTCATCCTTTCAATTATTCCTGGTCCCTTTAAATCTCAGTGAGAGTTGTACTTGTAATTTGGAGAACTCCAGCTGTATGGAGCAAGCCCTGACCATGTTTGCAATCTCTCTCCACTGATCACATCATTCACCATAGCAAACACCCACCTTGCCCTGATGGCTATGTATTTTCTTGGGTTGTGTGTTTTTTTTTTTTTTGTTTTGTGACTGGATTGTTAACTCTAAGATCAAGTGTTTCCAAAGCTGAATCACAGTACTGCCTGGATCAGAACCACTTGAGGTGCTTGCATGTTTAACAAGCTTCTCATGTAATCCTTTTGCAATATGTGAAGTACCAGAGAGGCTGAGCACACACTTGCAGTTCTATGGGGGATAAAATCAGTAATACTAAAGTTTTTGATACTTTTGCCAGAAGCCCAAGTGTATGACTTCTAAGAGGAAAGAGGAGAGTCAGTCTTAGAGTCTTATTTCCCCCAAGTGTGTGTGTCTATTTTTATGTATTTTAATCTAGAAATACCCATGGGTTACATTTTTCAATGAACAACATTATTTGAAGTTAATGGTAAAATTTGAATTTTATTTTTTAATTTTCACTTTTTTGAGCTTATTTTATAATAGTGTGTACAAGAAGTAGGTGAAATTCTAGTGGGTGGCTCGATATTGTATTAATTTTAATTATTTGCAGTCAGGGAGAAAAAAGACCTGGTGAACTGGGTCTTCAGGTCTGAGATCATAACTTGTTTTGAGTTACTGCTTTAAATTGGACAAGTCCCACAAAATCTGCTCAATTTTCCATTCTACAAAATAGATGTAACATCTGTTGTCACTTGAGAAAGTATAACAAATGAAATTTATTATTCAGTGATATACCTAGACATCCTGAGAAGAAAGTTTTAAATTAATAGAGATATTATTTGGAATAATAGAGATAATATTTCACAGATATTATCTTTGAAAACTGTGGGAATTTTTAGAAATTATTCAGTTCTATACATGCTGTCTATATATAGGATATTTTATTCTATAAAATTTCTGAGAAACCACAGAGATGTTTAGGTATTGCTGAAAGTTTTGTGTTTAAAATGCACATTTTACTTTACCTTTAAGATATCTGAATTGCCATCTATCTAGGTCTCTTTTTCTTTCAAGTATAAATGTTAAAAATTATTTATTTTCATAACTTATTGGGTATTCATGTGAATTTTTTATTAAATAAATTTGATGTATGACATTGCTTAAGGTATGCAACCAGTGATAAATTTATGTATTATGATTGTTATTGTAATGATATTTCACACCTGTGTCATATTACATAATTATCCTTTCATTTTAGTGGTTGGAATAATTAAGTTCTAGTCTGTTAGTAAGTTTGATGATTATAGTACAATATTGTTGTCTAAATTCATTATGCTGTGCATTAGATTTCTATGGCTTATTTACTACTTTTAAGTTTGTACCCTTAAACAACATCTAACTTACTCTCCAGCTCCCTGGTAACTACAATTTTACTCAGTTTTTACAGGTTTGGCTTTTTTAGATTCTACATGTAAGTGATTCATATCAGTACTTGTTTTTGTCTGTCTTACTTAGCTCATTATCATAATGTGCTCTAGGTGGATCATAATGTGCTCTAGGTGCGTCTATGTTGTTGCAAATGGCAGGATATTCTTCTTTCTCGTAGATTAATAATACTCCTCAGTTGGTAAAGAGTCCTCCTACAATGCAGGAGACCTTGTTTCGATTCCTGGTTGGGAAGATCCCCTGGAGAAGAAAAAGGCAACCCACTCCAGTATTCTTGCCTGGAGAATTCCATGGACAGAGGAACCTGGTGGGCTGCAGTCCATGGAGTCGCAAAGAGCTGGACATGACTGAAAACAAATGCACATCTATCTATCTGTCTTTTCTATCTATCTATCTATCTATCTATCTGTCTATCCATCCATCCATCTCACATCTTCCTTATCCATTTGTTCATTGATGGGCATTTAGGTTGTTTGCATGTATTGGCTATTGTGAATAATGCTGTAGTAACCATGAGAGTATGTATCTATATATATCTTAAATCCTTTTTTCTAAATGCAACTTTTTGAGCATAGTTTGCTAACTCCTTAAAATCAAAGATTTGGTTTTAAAATTGAAGCATATTCTTTTATATTGTATTACAAAGGAATAAATAGGATGTTTTGAGTACTTGACTATAGATGCAAACTCCCCAAACTTCATTCCCTCTCATTTACCTTCTGCAATATCTGCTTTTCCCTGAGCTTTTCTTGTTTTCTGTAGTTGAAATTGCATTTTACCCCAACACGTCTAATCTAGTCACTTGATTCTACTTCTGTCCAACACAGTCTCTCTCTTTATTATTTTTCTTCTTTCTGTGTTATGACAATAATCTCTCTTCTTTGCTCTAATCAAGTCTAGGCATATTTTCAACCCCACTGCCATTTTCAGCTTTCCCTCCCATCCAAGAACATTTCCACTGCTTCACATTATATTAAAAGCACATGAGAGATCTCCTGCAAGAAAATAACTTGTGGATTTTTTTTTCTAGATAGTTATTTCTATGGATTAGCTGTTTAGAGTCACTGATAATTAATGATCCAAGCTACTATGCAATCATTTATGCGGCTTTGGATAACAAATCTTCAATCTTCTTTCTTTGTAGTATTGTCTCTGTTTTATTTCTATCAAAATCAATTCAATTCAACAAATATTTGAGCACCTACCATCTGTTCAGCTGCATATTAACATGTGTGTGTGTTTCTGTGTTAAGGGGAATAGTGTGCCTATCTGTGCGAAATTTACCAGTGGAGTTCAATAGAGAGCCCTGAGAAAGGAATGAAGATTCTATTATCTGCTATTCTGTTATTTCTGCAGTTTTTAAAAATGAAACTCAAATGTCTCCATCGATTAAAATTTTTCTTCCTAAGATCTCAAAGAGTATAATTGCATGATAAAATCTGTTTGAATACTACCCACTATTATTGTATTTATTCATTGAGTTGGTAAATTTCTTTCAATAGCAAAAGCGATACCCTCAAGTTATTTATGTTCACTGTTTTATCTGTTAACTTACAGATGGGGGCACAGAGAAGACAGAGAGAAATGGAGGGTCTCAAGGTATATTTAGAGGAAGACAAACAGGACCTCGTGATGAATTGGACATAATGGAGATAAAAAATGAGAAATCAAGGATCACATCAATTGTTTTAATCCTCACAACGACCTTAGGAGGTGAGTGTTACTATTGTCCACAACTTACAGACAACTAAGACAGTGAGTAGAGTAAAGCCTTGGCGAAGGTCATATACTTACTTAGTAAGTGAAGGTATGAGGATTGAACCCAGTCTACCACATACAACCATCATAAATACAGAACAAGGTGTGTCTTACATCTTTTCAAGGGTGATACTTGATTTTAAGCTTTTCATTTTAGCATATTCTCATTTATCTTGAATTCAAGACCTAGAATAGATCCAAATTGTACTTTTTTCTTTTAAATAAGTTAGAATCAACTATTAAATAAGTTAGGTGGTCTCAGAGATTTATTTAAAAATCTAACTTCCAGAATATTTTATAAAGTCCACATCAGCTTAGTTTGATATGTACTTAATATATCTACTCTAGTATGCAGAGGAAAAATAATACTTATAACAGTGACTCTCAAGAATAATGAGATACTGAATTTCTTGCCAAATCACCAGTGAGAGACTGTGTTTGTTTAGAAGTATTTTATTCTTTTGTTTTATTGTGTTCTAGGACTTTGAGAATTGATATCAATTGATATTGTCTTTGTAAACACAGTTTAATTTCATCTAGACAATCCCTCAGGTATCCTTACCTCCTTAGAGGCAGGAATATGTTAAATTTCATGTTTTCAAGAATACAATAAAATTTCTTAAATGAAAGCAAATATGATAGACTGTCTTCCAAGAAGAACTTAGTGTCAGGTGGGATGAAGGGAAAGACTTCCCCAAACAACACCTGTACCCCACCCCCACCAATATGCATTTGCCTTTATAAGAAGATTGTTTCATCAGAACTTGGTTGATGAGAGGATAATGAATTCCTCTGAGTTAGGGTAATGTCTGTTGGGGGGAGGAAATCTGCTTATGAGTCAATGGATTTTGATTATACGTATATAACTTCCTCTATTTCTTTGTAATTTGAAGTATGTATCATAATCTGAGGCCAGATGTTTATAGCACTATAGGATCTGATTAAGATATATGAATTTTGTTAGATGAAAGCATTGAGGGTTTGGGAGGAGAGGATTGTTCTCAAAGGAGGCCAGATGGATTTTGTTTTCAAAAGTGGAGACAGTATTTAAGAATAGAATATTTGTGTACTTTTGTCTCTAGAAGAGACAATATCAAGCAGACATCACGATTTCAAAGGCATTGTACATGGAAATGTATTATAATTTCATTTTTCATACACCAGGTATGTCCCATTGTTCCATGTTCTTTTACATTTTATTTTTCAAATAACTCTGGAAATCCTTCCATGATCAATTTAAGCAGATTGTTTCAGGAAGATAAAATATACACTTTTCCTATAAAATATGTTAATTTGTTGAGAAATGTATGCTGCAATTTCATATTTTAAAGTTTTTTAATTCAAGAAACCATTTGATTGTTTAGAAATACAGCCTCTAATAGTGAACACTTGAATGTACAATATTAGAGAAATGTATTCACAAATATTTTTAATCTAAGTACAAATATGGATCATCATACATAAATCTCTATTTAATTTAGTACCAAACCATTTATTGCTTGCTTTACTCACTGAATGGATAAAACAATACATAAGTGCTTCACCGACATGACTGTAAGATTTAGTGAGTACTTCAAACATTTAGTGTTATTGATTTTACTATGTAGGCTTTTATTCCTAATTTTTTCTCATAGCCAAAATTTATTTAGCTGATAGGGTAAAGATCTACCTATGTGTCTGACGTTTGTTTTTCAGGGTTTGAACCTTCAGTCTGTAATGTTTCTTATATTTATTTTCTAGATTTAGATTATAAAATTATATATGAATCTATTTTTGGCTCTTACACCAATAATGCTACCCACAATAGAACATAATTAAACCTTTACAATTAATAGGACTGCTCAGTCCCACTATGTGAGCATACATTAGCTGATAGTTATTCACAGGGCTAGTTGTAGTCTGTGATACTGTTATTGACACCTTAGCAGAACACATGTTGAAGTTATTTTTCCTCAGGTGCTAGTGTGGTCAGTTATGATGCAGGGTTGCTAATGAATATGGAATTGTACCTGTGGAATGGAACAGTCTTCCCAAGAGATTAGATCTATGACTTTGGTCTTTATATGTGTGTATGCTCAGTTGCTTCAGAGTCTTTGCAATCCTGTGGACTGTAGCCTGCTGGGCTCCTCTGTCCATGGGATTCTCCAGACAATAATGCTGGAGTGGGTTGCCGTGCCCTCCTCTAGGGGTTCTTGCCAAACCAGGGATCAAACCCACGTCTTCTGTGACTCCTTGTATCGTAGGTGGATTCTTTACCACTGAGCCACCAGGGAAACCTGTTCTTTACATAGTACAACAATATTATGTGAGCTATTACTTCATATTTTTAAAAACATTTTTGGAAAAGCATGAGGAACTAGATAAATTTTGGTCCTGTAGATGGCGATAACATACAACATTGCAAGAAGTCTACAGAATATAAACAAAATCTTGATCCAGAGCTTGTGATTTATGTATGTACAATATATACCACCCAAGTTTCACTTTTAGGAATACTAAACAGTATCACTTTAGAACTGAAAACTCATTGAGTATTTGTAACCATTCCCAGGTATCACTAGTGGTAAAGAACTCTCCTGCCAATGCAGGAGACTCAAGAGATGTGGGTTCAATCCCTGGGTCTGGAAGATCCCCTGGAGGAGAGCATGGCAACTCAATCCAGTATTCTTGCCTGGAGAATCCCATGAATGGTGGAGCCTGGAAGGCTACAGTCCATAGGGTTGCGAAGAGTTGGACATGACTGAAGCAACTTAGCACAAAAGATGATAATGATACACCAACAGAAAATAAAGTAGGATGGTTAATAGAAACTTTGTGAAGCTGGTAGTGGTAAAGGTTCATAAAGAGTACAGGTACTTAGCCCATTAGGATGAACACTTTGTTTCATAGCAAAGGAGTAAGGGGCAATTTAATGTGTAAAAGTTGCTGTTAACTGTTCCAGAAACAACAAATGGGTTTGCAATTGAAATCACAAGATAAACTCAGCACAAAGTAAAACAAATGCAGACTTTCATGTGCATGTGAGTATTTTCAATACTTCTCCTTTCCCCAAGATAGAGTCCTAGACATGAATTGAGACCTCATCTACTCTTCAGATGTAGACTGTGATACATGAAAGACCGTGCCTACACTGGTGTGCCCTCAGGGAGGTCAGGCAGGGGTAGCCCTTCCATCTCAGCGTGTCTAAAGTGATGCTCATCACTCTGTGGGACAGTGCTGAGCACAGCCTTGAGTCTGTGGGCTCAGACTCTCATTGGCAATGATGTCTGTGACAGGGACGCTAGATTTAGCCCAGCCAGTCGCCAGGACAGTCTAGAATGGTTAAGCCTCTGCTTAGGGGGAAGATGTGACAAACAGCTTTCAGTGTTTGTGATGGATCAATCTTGAAAGTGATTCTTTGTCAGAATGAGGAAATATAAGAATTTCTGGGTGGGAGGTAGTACATCCTAGATGATTCTGAAATGTCTTCCTTTTCCTATTTGTGGAAGAGTTCACTTCAATTGAGACTCACTACTCTGAAGATAGAAATAAAACTAAGAATTTTAACTCCCAGAAGGGAAGCACAGGCAACTTCCATATTTCTGAAACATTTTTTGTCAGATCCATACTAAGAAATATTGAGCTGACCAAAAAGTTTATTTGGGTTTTTCCATAAGATATAATGGAAAAACTTGAATGAACTTTTTGGTCAACCTAGTACATTTTATACCACAACTCACTACACTCAAACCTGCTCTCTCTCATATACAAACAGAAATACACACACTACTGAATAACATTTTAAATTCAAAACAACTCTATGGTGTTCTCTGTTATCTTCTCATTTTTTTCTACCATATTTTTAAAAGTGGTGGTATTAATCAATGAAATCAGTCATTTTGTCTATTAATGAGTAGTAACCCACACTTTAAAGAATAATGATCTATCTTATATCTGTCAATACCTTTATCTAGAATGCAAGTTTGTCTTAACCAAATGGAGGAAGAAAATTTTGCCTCTAACACACCCTCATCCAGGGCCTTAGTGGTTGTTGCTTCCTCTTGAAATGTTTACTGGGTTATTCAACTCACTTCAGGTCTTTGTTCAAAAGTATGTTTCTTAAGAAGACCTACATTAGGTTTTCCTTAACATCCTATTTAACTTTTCAACCTTCCCAACATTTCCTGCTTTATTTTCCTCTGTAATACTTTCCTGGTAGCTTAGCTGGTAAGGAATCTGCCTATAATGCAGGAGGCCCTGGTTTGATTCCTGGGTCAGGAAGATCCCCTGGAGAATGGATAGGCTACCCATTCCAGTATTCTTGGATTTCCCTCGTGGCTCAGATGGTAAAGAATCCACCTACAATGCGGGAGACGTGGGTTCGACCCATGGGTTGGCAAGATCCCCTGGAGGAGAGCTTGGGAACCCACTCCAGTATTCTTTCCTGGAGAATCCCCATGGACAGAGGAGCCTGGCAGGCTACAGTCCATGGGGTCATAAAGAGTCAGACATGACCGTAAAGCATGTTGGCTAAGTCATGTCCAACTCTGTGACCCCAAGGACTGTCGCACCAGTCTCCTCTGTCCATGGGATTTTCCAGGCAAGAATACTGGAGTAAGTTGCCATTTCCTTCTATCTTCACAACCCAGGAATCAAACCTGTGGCTCCTGTGTGTCTCCTGCATTGCAGGTGGATTCTTTACCACTGACCCACTGGCGAAGCCCCACTATAAAGTATAGTACTTCTCTAGAGTATTATAGTGTAATCACCATCCAACATACTAAATAATGTCAGTGATTTGTGTGTTTGTCTCCGTCCGCTAAGATGTTAGCTCCACAGGCAGGGAGAGTTTTGTTTCTTTTATTCATCATTGTATCTTCAGTGCCAAAAACAGACCTGGAACCTGGTAAATGCTCAATGTACATTTGTTGAGTAAGTGATGAGTTAACTGCATGCATGAAAAAAATCTTGTGTCTCAAAAGAGACAGTTCAGCAGAGGAAGAATTAAATGTAATTCCAAACTTCATTTCTGTTCATCTAAGAATTTTAAAGAGGGTTTAATTTGTTCCTTATAGCTTCATATGTTCAAATCTTTTTTCTCCAGCCTGCTTTCCTACACCTCAGTAGCTGTGCTGAACCTTCTCCTCTTAACTCTCATTCTCAATTGTGACCACAAAGCTTTCCTGCAGTGCCTACCTGCATGGGTTTTCTTCTTCTCTTCTCCTTCCTATGCTTCCTCATCTCTATTCCAACGATGGAGAGAGGTCTTCTGTTCTTACCCCTCTGCTGTGCTGGGTGGGCACGGCCCTCAAGGGCGTCTGGACCCTCTGGGCCCCAATACCTCTTTCTTCCTGTGGGGCCACTCAATAGGAATGCTTAAGACATGCTTAGGGTATCAGTAAATGAGGGACAAAGAGGATGTTATTTTGGAATAAATTTCCTATTTAAAAATATTGTATATAAAAAAGATTAAATGAGAAATTTCAGCTTTTCTTCATTAATAATAACTATTGGCGAAAACTGAAAGCTTTACAGGAGTGTAATGAAGACTCATGTCAACTGCTTGAAAGGAGAAATGGAAAGCACATTTCATACTCAATTATTAAATTGGCATCAGTCACATCAGAAACTCAATTTTCAGGTTGATATCTTCCAGTATAACACAGCAACATGCTCACAAATTTGATTTGAGTTAGGTAGCACCAGTTAAGTCTTTTGCAACAGGGATCATCTGTACCAATTAAAGGCAGCAACCCTCCTATTTTCTTGCTCCACCTTGTTTTAACACCTTTTAGAGAGATGAAACAGAGAAGATGATTATGTTATTTTCTCAATTTCCCTCCCCACTCCAAACTAGTATGCCTTGTAGAAATATTATATATTTTTATTGTGAAGATACTATTTAATATTTCTTTGCCTTTCTTTTTAAAGATGAACTGCGATCTTTAACCTGGTCTTGGATTGACTGCATGCAAACTGTGTAAAATATAACTGGTGGCGCTTATTCCTTGGCCGTATCAAAAGACATCTTAAAGTATATTAGTGACTTCTTAAAATGATCTTATTTCTAAAAAGTTGAACAGAATCAGTGATTAGATGATTCTCATTTTTCTCTGATGTTAGTTTTCTAGGTGTGGAATTTCTACTATGATAGACATGGATTGGGGTCTGGCTGGGTGTGAGTATAGGTGTACATTGCATGTGAGTAAAAGACAGCACTGCCATGTGGTTTGCCGCAGGTTATGTGCCTGACTTAGATCTCATTACCAGAGAGGTGGACTCATCTCTGAGCTACTGTGTGTGTTTTCCAGCCTAGAGCCCAGCCCCCTTTCTTCCAGTGGGAAACTCTGTGGAGCTGTCCATGCTCCTCAGGGGATCAGCTTGTGGCTAGACTTCAGTTAAGACCACTGTCCAGTGCTTATTTCCCTCCTCAGGAAGAGTCTCTCAGACTTGGGTGGCACAGTGGATAGGAATCTGCCGGCAAATGCAGGGGTTGTGGGTTTGGTCTCTGGTCCAGGAAGATTCCACATGCCGTGAGGCAACCAAGCCCGTGTACCACAGCTTCTGAACCCGTGCCCTAGAGTCTGCATGCCACAACGACTGTAGCCTGCAGGCCCTAGAGCTGCCCACCGCAACTGCTGAGCCTGAGTGCTGAGAGCCTGTGCTCCGCAGTAAGAGAAGCCGCACAGTGAGAAACCATACGCTGCAACGAAGAGTGGCCCCGCGCGTACAACTGCAGAAAGCCTGTGCAAGCCACAAAGATAAGATAATAAGATAATAAACCAGTGCAACCAAAAATAAGTAAATAATTTTTTAAGAAAGAATCTCTCATACAAGTATTGCTGTTTGGAGCTCTGCTTCTAGGAAACCTAACCCAAGGTAAGATTTGAAGGATGAGCAATTCTCTGACTTTTCTACCTTATCCCTTCTCACCTCAGTGCTCCAGGGAACAGATCACCCTGAGGATAACTGAGACTATTTCCTGTATTTTTTGTGCATTTCTGCCTTTTTAGAAACCATAAGATGGAGAAAATAATCAAGTATTTTGTGTTTTGGTCTGTTTAGGGCAATTCATTCTTTTTTTATTTTTAGAACTGTTGATCTCTTTGACTTGAGTCAGTTAATTGGAAATTGTTTTCCTATTCTAACTTTATCCTTTCAGATTTTTTAATTAATAGTTTCTAGATGTTTAAACTGAAGGTGTGGAACAACCATCTGTGTACTTTAGCTCTGGATCAGTCCAACTTGACTCCAAGGCAACTGAATGGTAGGGAACCGAAGGCTGCTGTGAATGCCTATATCAGAAAAATCCATGTGTCTGCCTCATGTTGGAGAAGGAAAATAAACCTAGAGTGATTCCATTCCTCTTTCCAAATCTTAAGTAAATGCCTCCTTTTGGCAGAACAGTATTTGCATTTAGAATATTAGGAAGAGAAGAGGAGTTAGGGAAATGCATTTCCTAGGCTTCCATCCTCTATGGTACAGAGTAGAGTTTAGGAGAGAATGGACAGTGAATGGTGAGGAGGAATTGAGGAGCAGGGGAGACTACATTCCAAAAGAATGCAATACTCAGTGCATTTCAGTGCACTGCAGTATTCATTGCAATATTCAGTACGAAAGAATGCAAATTCCAAACACACTCTGGTAAGTGAAAAAAAAAGGAAAGTTTTAGTTGCTCAGTTGTGTCCAGTTCTTTGGGACCCCATGGCCTGTAGCCCACCAGCCTCCCCTTGTCCATTGCATTCTCCAGGCAAAAATACTGGAGTGGGTTGCCATTCCCTTCTCCAGGGAATCTTCCCAACCCAGGGATCAAACCATTGCAAGCAGATTCTTTACCATCTGACCCAAAGATGAATCCATCTGCTCTAGGATCTAGAGATCAAGAATAGGTTGGCATATTGAATATGTCTGACTTAAGTTCACATTAATATTGGATATTGGCTCTCTGGATTAAGCAATGAAGATATTGAGATGTAAATAAAAACAAATCCAGAGCTATATGAAGGCAAAAGACTGATTTTTTTTAATAAAGTAAGGGGAAATTATATAGTTTTATAAGATATTATATTATTAGGTTTATGTAGATTAAAAAAGATGTGTACTTTAAAAACAGTTGAAGACATAGATGTCTTTATTTGAGACTAATTTTGAATTTGATCCATAGGGAGAGGTTTGTGATAAGGGAAAGAAAATTCAGTTGTCAGAGCCATATGGTTAGATGTGAATGGAGTTCAGATAGGACTCCTAGAAAATGTGAATTCTGAAAACAAAACAATACTGTAAAACTGAGATAGAAGCATAAAATAGGAAATCTTTTTTTCTTACCAGAGGAAATATAAGCATACTTTTGACACAAGATTTAGCAAAAAATGAAAATTAAAGTTTTCTTCTTCCATTTTACCAAATATACACTAAGGAATAATAATTATTATTATCTGTATATTCTTTTAATGTTATCAACCAAAGTGTAGGCCTATTCATTAACATCTTTTTATTATCGTCTCTAAAAGCATTTGATCTCTTTAAGCCTTGCATGTTCCATTATGTAGGTGAATATTTCAAAGTCCAGAGCATTGAATATGTGCTTTTGATGTGAGCCTGAAGTTGCCTGTTTTAATCTGCACAGTCTCCCTTAGTGGGGCATGCTTCTCTACTGTATTGATCTTGTCTCTCCTGCTCCTCAGTAGCTATTCCCCCAAGGGTCTTTCTTTTTATTTCTGAGGGTCAAGCATCTTTGGATCTCTTTGGGACAGCCTCTCCTTTCTGTAAGGACTCTTTTTTCCTTAGCACTGCCTCTTTGGTTCTTAAATCCCTCTTCTCTGTACCATCTTTTGGGTTTCACCCATTCTTCTTCTTGGCCTTTGTCATGCTTTGTTTGCCATATTATTAATTTTTTAAAATTCTGCTCATTATGACTGGACAGGGTTTAAGATACAAGGGAATGGAAGTGAGAATGAAGAGAAATGAATGACCATTATTGATCTTCCTTAGGCTCAAGCATCAGTAAGATAATTAATTAGAACTTTTACATCAATAAGAGCAAAAAAAGGACTTTTGGAGGTTAAAAATCATATCTAAAAGAACTCAGAAGTTAGAATTCCTGCTGAATCAGACTTATGTTTTCACACCCAAGTCTAGACAAAAGCCCTGCAAATTTGGCAATCCTAGAGAAATGAGAGGAAGGACTGAGTGAACAGAGGTTGGTAGAATCTTTTTGCAAAGAATGAGATTTCTGGTACCTCACCCTTAGCCATGTTTTATTTGTGTGTGTGTATATGTGTGTGTTGAGGCATGATTGAGACTACATAAAGGTTTGGGATATTGAGAGCAGTCAAGACCTGTGGTTCTGAAAGCACTCCAGAGTAAGTGTGGCATGATAGTGTGTTCAGAGATACTACATCTCACAGCTGCTGAAGGGGCTGTTCACATTGTCTTTCATGTGAATATCACCTCTAAGGGTGTGCTGTGTTGTTCCAGCAGGTGACCTTGGGGAGGTTCACAGAATTCTATTACCCCAGAATGACTCCAGGACAGCAGAAAGCAGGATGAACTGTTGGGCTGGGAGAAGAATGGACAAGTGACCTAGCCCAGCCAGTCATGGAGGGAGCAGAATAACTCATGGCAAAGTCATATGAGGAGAGTCTCTGTACTTAAGGGCCTTTAGGATGGGAACGAGAGACACACTGAACTGTGTTATTACTAGACTGGAAAATGCCTGGTACCATAATGATAGCATGGACTAATAAGGGCAAGGTTCCACCCCCTCCCCACTCCTAAGCCCATTTTACATGCTTCGATTACACACAAATATAACCTAAAAGCATGCTTTGAGAAAGGGGGTAGCTGGGCAAAGAATTGATTGAGACTACTGCTATCTGATGCATTGGAAGCCCTAAAAAGAAATTAAATTTTCTTATTTAAAATTAAAGTAGTTACAACTTTTGCATTTTGGATACTGGATATAGTTATCTTTGTCCACTATGGCTAGATACAAGTAATTGCTAGGCCTTGAAAGGTGAGGTAATAGGGGACAAAAATCTGGCCATGGCAACTCTCTCTCCAGTCTAAAGTGATTATTTTAATCCTTTTAACTAAGGCATACTTAGGGCTAAAATACAGCAGCAAAATAAAGTGAGAAAGAGTTTTAGTCATTCCTTAATACTCACTAACTAACATGCTTTGAAACTGCTTTGTGTGGGGGGAAAGAACCAACAATGAAATTAAAAATTAATATGCAATACATCATGGAGTTAAAAGTCTTGGTCTTCTTGCCTTAGATAACACAAATATCTATATCTATATTGTGTCTATATTAACATTTTTAGAGATGCTAAGACAGAAAGTAGTATAATTGTTGTGGGGTATAAAAAAATTAATAAGTTTATTTGTAGTCCTCTAGTAAGAAATTTAATAACAAATAAATATGGCTCTATCTTATACTATAAATCAAAGTTACTTTCTAAGGAATTAAAGATTTAATATGAGATAAAATCAAGAGAAATAAAAGAAAATATGAATATATATGTGTCTGATTTGGGGATGAGAAAAGCAGTTCTAAGTATAAAATGATAGAAAACAGAAAGAAAGAAACAATAGATGGAAATAAAAGTTCTCCTCAGTGTAACATATATAATCTATGTATTTGACATGAAATCTATATTTACCATAAATAATATAGACAGGGAATAGAAATCATTAATATATAATCTCCTTCTATGACTAAGTTAAAAATTCCATTAGAAAAATGAGTGAATGAAAAAGGAAATAGATACAAGGAGAATTTTAACATTAGTAGTAATAATAGATAAGCAAATATAATAATATGCTTTATTTGGTAAATAAAATCATAAAGATTTAAAACTGTGGTTCTCAGTGATGGCAAAGGGACAGTGCCAGGGTCACCCTCATTGGTTTCCATTGAGAGAATGGTTTGGGACAAATATTTTGTTCATAGCAACCTTATCCCTAGTAACCAGAACAGTACCTGGCATAATCTATGTTCAGTATGAATTTGTTGAATAAATAAACTTTTATACAATTTATTTAGCAAAAAAGTATTAAAAGGCTTTGAAGTTTCATAGGATTTTTAACTAATTCTAATTTTTAAGAGTGACTCTTGATGAAAAAAAAAAGTTCTTGGAATTACTAATTAATTTTTCTCATTAGAAATGTAAAAGAAATCAAAGGCCAAAGATTGTAATTCTCAATGAATTCAGGCCACTTGGTAAAGTTTCAGAATAAAATTAGTGATGGTTTCTAATAACAAAACCAGACAAAGATGCCACAAAAAAGAAAACTACAGGCCAATATCACTGATGAACATAGATGCAAAAATCCTCAAGAAAATTCTAACAAACAGACTCCAATAACATATTAAAAAGATCATACATCGTGACCAAGTGGGACCAGGAATGGAGGGATTCTTCAATATTCACAAATCAATCAATGTGATATAGTACATTAACAAATTGAAAGATAAAAGCCACAGTAGATGCAGGGAAAGCCTTTGACAAAATTCAACACCCATTTATGATAAAAACTCCCCAAAAGCAGGCATAGAAGGAACATATCTCAACATGATAAAAGCCATTTATGATAAACCCACAGCAAACATTATCCTCAATGGTGAAAAATTGAAAGCATTTCCTTTCATTTCATTTTGGAAGTTTTAGCCACAGCAATCAAAGAAGAAAAAGAAATACAAGGAATCCAGATTGGAAAAGAAGTAAAACTCTTACTGTTTGCAGATGACATGATCCTCTACATAGAAAACCCTAAAGACAACATCAGAAAATTATTAGAGCTAGTCAATGAGTATAGTAAAGTTGCAGGATATAAATTTAATTCACAGAAATTCCTTGCATACACTAACAATGAGAAAACAAAAAGGGAAACTAAGGAAACAATCCCATTCACCATTGCTACAAAAAGAATAAAATACTTAGGAATAAATTTACCTAAAGAAACAAAAAACCTATGTATAGAAAACTATAAAATACTGATGAAAGAAATCAAAGAGGACACAAATAGATGGAGAAATATACCATGTTCATGGATTGGAAAAATCAATATAGTGAAAATGAGCATACCACCCAAAGCAATCGATAGATTCAATGCAATCCCTGTCAAGCTACCAATGGTATTTTTCACAGAACTAGAACCAATAATTGCACAATTTGTATGGAAACACAAAAAAACCTTGAATAGCCAAAGCAATATTGAAAAAGAATGGGAGGAATCAACCTGCCTGACTTCAGACTATACTACAAAACTACAGTCATCAAGACAGGATGGTACTGGCATCAAGGCAGAAATATAGATCAATGAAACCAAATAGAAAGCCTAAAGATAAATCCATTCACCTACAGACACCTTTTCTTTGACAAAGGAGGCAAAAATTTACAATGGAGAAAAGGCAACTTCTTTAACAAATGGTGCTGGGAAAACTGGTCAACCACCTATAAGAGAATGAAACTAGAACACTTTCTAACACTATACACAAAAATAAACTCAAGATGGATTAAAGATTGAAATATAAGGCCAGAAACTATAAAATTCCTAGAGGAAAACATAGGCATAAATCACAGCAAGATCCTCTATGACCTACCTCCCAGAGTAATGGAAATAAAAGCAAAAATAAACAAATGGGACCTAATTAAACATAAAAGCTTTTGCACAACGAAGGAAACTATAAGCAAGGTGAAACTCAGCCTTCAGAATGGGAGAAAATAATACCAACTGAAGCAACTAACAAAGAATTAATCTCCAAAATATACAAGCAACTCATGCAGCTCAATACCAGAAAAATTAAAATTAAAAATGGGCCAAAGAAATAAAGACATTTCTCCAAAGAAGACATACAGATGGCTAACAAACACATGAAAAGATGCTCAACATCATTCATTATCAGAGAAATACAAATCAAAACCACAATGAGGTATCATCTCATGCCAGTCAGAATGGCTGCTATACAGAAGTCTACAAACAATAAATGCTGGAGAGGGTGTGGAGAAAAGGGAACCCTATTACACTCTTGGTGGGAATGCAAACTAGTATAGCCACTATGGAGAACAATGTGGAGACTCCGTAAAAATCTGGAAATAGAACTGCCATACGACCCAGCAATCCCACTGCTGGGCATACACACTGAGGAAACCAGAATTGAAAGAGACGCATGTACCCCAATGTTCATCGCAGCACTGTTTACAATAGCTAGGATATGGAAGCAACCTAGATGTCCATTGGCAGACAAATGGATAAGAAAGTTGTGGTACATATACATGATGGGGTATTACTCAGCTATTAAAAAGTACGTATTTGAATCAGTTCTAATGAGGTGGATGAAACTGGAGTCTATTACACAGAGTGAATTGAGTCAGAAAGAAAAATACCAATACAGTATATTAACACATATATATGGAATTTAGAATGATAGTAATGATGGCCCTATATGTAAGACAGCAAAGGAGACACAGATGTAAAGAACAGACTTTTAGACTCTGGGAGAAGGCAAGGGTGGGATGATTTGAGAGAATAGCATTGAAATGTGTATATTACCATTTGTGAAATAGATGACCAGTCCAAGTTTGATGCATGAAACAGGGCACTCAAAGCTGGTGCACTGGGACAACCCAGAGGGATGGGATGGGGAGGGAGATGGGAGAGGGGTTCAGGATGTGGGACACATGTACATCCATGGCTGATTCATGTGAATGTATGGCAAAAATCACTACAACATTGTAAAGTAATTAGCCTCCAATTAAAATAAATTAATAAAAAAATTAGTGATGGCATAGACAGTGAGTTACTCAGTCATAACTGTGCTATTGTGTGTGTTACACTTTAGGGAAGTAAATTCAATTTCCTACAGCAAATATATTCTAATAAATACAATTCACTATAACAAACATATAGTGAGTAAATTCAGTTTCTTAAAACAAATACGTAAAACCAGATTTGTAGTATTTGTAGCCTCAAGGACTATGAGTTGGTATATTCCATAAGTGATGACAAAGAATCTTTGTATCTAAAAGCAAACTATTATAGAAAATCTGTTTAGTCTTTCTCCACAAACCATCTAGACACATTGAATTTCATGATGACAAAGGAAGAACACATGTACATCTAATGTAAACAGGACTTTCAACCCAAGTTGCTCATGCTTTCCTCCTGGCACCTTCATGGAATCTGTTTTATAAAATTCTTCAACCGTCTTTCAACTGGTAGCAAACTAAATGGCCTAGCCGAATGTTTTCTGTTCTCCAATACTTTTACTATTAAGATTTCTCATTAAATACTCTAGTAGATTAGGGCCAATAATTTCAAGTGAAGTTGTAGACAAGAATCAAGGAATCAATTTATGATTTTGTAATTCTTTAATCTGAAGCATAAATTAAGATTTATGTACAAAGATACTCATCACAGTATTATTTGAATTAGTAATAGTGGAAAGTAATTTAAGATACCAAATTAGAAAATGATTAAATAAATATATGATATATCTATGATGGAATGCTCTGAGAGCATTAAAATGGTGTTTATCAATTATTGAAAGACATGAGGACATGCTATGCTATAATGTTGTGATAACATTTATATCAACAAACATATTTTTATACACATGAAATGTGCAAATAGCAGTGTTTTAGGTTAGAAAGAGGGAGAAGAGAATTTAGAAAGTATAGTCTGCTGCAAAAAAAAAGAAGAGTTTATTGGGTAAGACCTAGTCACAAGCAGAATGAGCACACATCACAGCAGTACTGTTACAGAAGCAATACGTTTCACACGTGGATTCAGAAAGCGAAGAAGGAAAGAGAGGAAAGGCATGGGCAAGGATAGAAAGTTATGAAACCCACAGCAAATCGTATGTGTGTGTATGTGTGTATGTTAGTTCCTCAATTGTGTCTGACTCTTTGTGACCCCATGAACCATAGCCCACCAAGCTCCTCTGTCCATGAAACTCTCTAGGCAAGAATACTGGAGTAGGTTGCCATTCCCTTTTCCAGGGGATCTTCCCGACTCAGGGATTGAACCCAGGTCTCCTGCATTGCAGGCAGATTCTTTACCATCTGAGCCATCAGGGAAGCTTGAGACAGATAATAGTAAAAAAAATTAATAAACTTTTTGCAGTGCTTATCTTCTATGAAGTACATATATGGGATGTGTACAGCGGAAGAGGAGGCCGAAAGGTAGGCAATTTACATAACAAACCCTAGACTCTAGATTAAGGGGATTGGTAGGAGGGATGTAGCATGGAGGCAACTGGGTGATACTGGAAAGTCAAAGGTCATAGGTTCAAATGTCACCCCAGCTCTTTATAAATCATGTGATCTTAAGCAAGTCTTTTACCTTGTCAGGGTCCTAATACACAACTCTGTAAGTAAGTATAGTCATATTGATTGTACATATTATCCATCCAGTGATTATAAAAGTTCTTTGAAAACTACAGGATTCTATATAGAAGTTAAATATTATTATTGCTCTGATGACCTGACCTTTATCTTGGTAAAATAATCCTAGGACTGGTTTAAAGGATGAATTGAAGAGATGTGAGAACGAAGTCCAGCAAAGTCCAATTTGGGTGTTTCTGTGGTGGTCCAATGTGAGAGAATAAAAGCACAATGTAGAGAAGAGAAATGAGGAAAGATGAACACTTTAAGGAATGTGTGATGTACTTGTTAGGAAAGGAGTAAGAAGGAATAGGAGAAAGGTTGGAGGTCACTAGAGCGAGAGGAGGTGAGAGTCTCACTAAGGAGCCTCAGTTTAGTATTGTCAGGTGCTTTAAAAAAGATTATTATTTGGCTGAGATGGGTCTTCATGGGTCTTCAATTTAAATGGCTCTTCATTGAGCCTTTTCTGGTCACAGTGAATTGGCTCAGTAGTTGCGGCATGGGCTCTTTAGTTGGGACGTGCAAGCTTAGTTGCCCCATGGTGTGTGGGATCTTAGTTCACCCGTCAAGGGATCGAAGTCATGTCCCTGGCATTGGAAGACAGATTTTTAACCCCGGGGCCACCAGGGAAGTCCCCATCCAGTGTTTTTGATAAAAGCAGAATTGGGAAAAGGCAAGGATTTTGGATTTAGCAGTGATACTTCTCAGAACTTATAAGTAGGGTGAGTTACTCCTATGGGTATTCACAGGCATGCAAAAAAGGAGACAAGTAGAGTTGAGGAACACCTGATATGGAATAAGAGAACCTTTATCATATTTGTAGATGAAGAAAGAAGCTAATGGGCAAGACAAGAGTGAAGGTGATGAAAAAAGACGATACGAGGCGAGTTCTAGGAGTTAAATGGGATCAAAAGTGACACACTGAAAAGGCCAGCATTGGAAATGGACATGAACATTTCATCTCTTAAGACAAAAGAGAAAGAAGAAAAAGTTGATAGAGGTGTAAAGATGTCTTAAGGTAGAAAAACAGAAAGATTGAGAGATCTCATAACTGAGATATTCTGCCACCTCCGTGCAGTTATTGTTACAGAGCCATTGATTGAGAAAAGGAAATGAACTTGGAAAAGTTGAGGAGTGGATACTTTAGAGCAGGGGTCCCCAACCCCAGGACACAGATACTTGTCTGTGGTCTGTTAGGAACAAGGCAGCACAACAGAGGATGAGCAAAACTTCATCTGTATTTACAGTTGTATTATATCCCCATTGCTTGCATTACCACCTGAGCTCTGCCTCCTGTCAGATCAGCGGTGGCATAATAAATGTAATGCTCTTGAACCCTGAAACCATTGTCCTCCCTGTGTCTGGGTCTGTGGAAAAATTGTCTTTTAAGAAACCCATCCCAGAAAAGTTGGGGACCAGTGCTTTAGAGGTTAGAGACATGTAGGAAGATTACCAGGAGAAAGCTCACTCTAATAGGAGAGAAAAAGCAATTTTAAAGTTATGGCAGAATTAGAAAATTATGAACAGAAAGTATATTTTTAATGTTTTTAGATCTTTCCCATAGCAGCCTTTACCAGAGTCCCTGTCATCATCATGAAATATAAGTGCTTAGTACACTAATAACCAACTGTTTATCAAGAGTCAGCTGGACTTTAGCCTATCTTTGGTTTCCAAAGCAACTTTTTAATGCTAATTTTTGTCTTTCTCTAGCTGTGTACCGTGCCAGTCTCTATGCCAGGCATTTTGTTGGTTGATCTTCCAAATGTATTCAGGCTAACACTGTGAAAATTTGTAGCTTATCAGGCAGATTGGGACTACCTCTTTTCCATGAAATCTGTTCTTTTTCTAAAGTCAAAATTCTCTCTTTTCCTGGTAAGCACCCATATTTTCAACTCACTTCTCCATTCTTAATCCAAAAGAGAATTTGAAAATTGGCCACTGAAGGATGATGATGTAAATTACCACTTAAAACTTCCCAAGTTCCCTTTGAACGTCATTACATTTAGTTTATTTTGCACACTTTACGTCTTGGAGAAATGGAATCAATGCTGTTTTGCTTCATCATTTTACATGGTGCTAACACAGATGGTATATAATCTCAAATATGACCAATAATACTATGTCTCATAAGTTTTTCAAACATGACTCAGGGTTAGGGATATGAATTTGCCTACTTCTTCAGCCGAATATCTCCTTGACCCTCTCAAAGACAAATACGTTGCATTTTCTAAAAACAAAATTTTGTTATATAGAGATGTTGATCTCTGTCTGAGATGATATTCTGTACACTTTCTGCCTGGAAAACTTCTATACATTTTTCAAACTGTTAGGGGAAGCACGCTGATTGAAACCGCCCACCCTGGCCAGGCACCATAGTAACCATGTGCATGAGTTGTTTTTCAACAGGAGGTCCTGGTAAGGAACAGAGGATTAATAAGCCTCCACCAACCAGGAGAGTTTGGGAAAGGTCAAAAGGAGACACCACATGTCTGACCACTTCCCAGAATCCTTCTCTCTGGCATCCATCTTGGCTGAACAAGGCGTGCACCACCAGGAAGGACTCTGAGTCAGAATGATTGGCTAAAGACAACCTGAAAACCAGTCCCTTCACCATAAAACCCAAGACTGCGAGCCATGTGACAGAGCACTTCTCCTGGGTTCCCTTAGCCTAGTGCTCTCCACCCGGGTGCCCTTTCCCAATAAAATCTCTTGCCTTGTCAGCACATGTGTCTCCTCGGACAATTCATTTCCGAGTGTTAGACAAGAGCCCAGTTTTGGACCCTGGAAGGGGTCCCCCTTCCTGCAACAAAACCATGGTTCTAGTTATCGCCTCCTTTGCTCCTTAGGTTACTTCCATATCTTGAAAAAAGTGAAGGTATTAGTTGCTCAGTTGTGTCTGACTTTTTGCGACCCCATGGACTGTAGCCCACCAGGCTCCTCTGTCCATGGAATTCTCCAGGCAAAAATGCTGGAGTGAGTAGCCATTCCCTTTTCCAGGGGATCTTCCCCACCTAGGGATTAAATCCATGTCTCCTACATTGCAGGCAGATTCTTTACCATCTGAGCCACCACGGAAGCCCCATATCTTAACTGTTGTAAATAATGCTGCAATGAAAATTGCATATATATTTCAAATCAGTGATTATTTCTTTGGATAAATGCCCTGAGGCAAAATTATTGGATTATATGGTAGCTGTACTTTTAATTTTTTCAGAAACTCCCTACTGTTTTCCATAGTAGCTACACCAACTTAAAGTTTCAACAACAGTGCATGAAGTTTCACTTTTCTCTCCATTCTCACCAACTCTTGTTATTTACTGTCGTTTTGGTGATAGACATTTTGACAGATGTGAAGTGGTAGCTCATTGTGATTTTGATTTGCATTTTGGTGATGTTAAGCATATTTCTATGCATCTGTTTTCCATCTGTATGTCTTCTTTGGAAAATTTTCTATTCAGTTTATCTGACCATTTTTTAACTGGATTGTTTGTTCTTTTGATGTTGAGTTGCATGAGTTCTTAATATATTTTGGGTATAAACCTCTTATCAGATATGTTGTTTGCAAATATATTCTCCCATTCAGTAGGCCACCTTTTTGTTTTGTTGATAATTTCCTTCACTGTGTAAAAGCCTTTTAGTTCGAGGTAGTGCTATTTGTTTAGTTTGTGCTTTTATTGCCCTAGCCTGAGGAAATAGTTAAAAAAAAATATTTTTAAGACAGATGTCAAAGAACATAGTGCCTATATTTTCTTTTAGGAATTTTGTGGTCTCAGGTTGTACATCTAAGTCTTTAGTACATTTTATTTTTGCATATGATGTAAGGAAGAAAAAATTATTTTTCATTTAGCTAACCAGTTTTCCCAGTGCTTTTTATTGAAGAGGCTGACACACTGGTCATAGTAAACACCTTCTTCCAATGGCACATTCTTTGGAATTGAGATGAAAAAGGACTTGACTAGATATTTTTCCAAAGAAGATATACAAATGACCCATAGGTACATGAAAAAGTACTCAACATCATCAGTTATCAGGGAAATGTGAGTCAAAACACAATGAGATATCATTTCATACCTGTTAGAATGGTTACTATAAAAAAGACAGAAAGTAACAAGGATGTGAAGACAATGGAAACTTTGTACTCTGTTGCTGTTGTAAAATTGGTGCAGCCACTATGGAAAACACTATGAATTTCCTACAAAAAATAAAAAATAAAACTACCCTATCATCCAGCAATCCTACATCTGGGTGTATATCTGAAGGAAGTGAAATCACTATCTTAAAGAACTGTTTATTGCAGCATTATTTCCAGTAGTCAAGACAGGGAAACATCCTAAGTGTCCATTGATGGATGCTTGGAGAAAGAGAATGTAAGACAAATACGTTGATAAACTATTATTTAGCTATACAAAAGCCATTTGTGCCAACATGGATGAAACTTGAGGAAAATTACGCTAAGTGAAATAAGTCAGACAGAGAATGACAAATATTGTATGATGTCACTTATTTATGGAATCTGAAAAGCTAAACTAGTAGAAACAGAGTAGATTGGTGATTGCCAGGGGTAAGGAGCATGGGGAAAATATGTGGGCAAAGGGTGCAAATTTCCAGTTGTAAGATAAGTAAGTCCTGGGGGATCTAATGTACCACATGGTGACTATAGTTAATAATAGTGTAGTGTGTACTTGAAAGTTGTTAGAATAGGTATTAAAATTTCTGTTGACATAAGAAAGGTAACTATGAGCAATGGATGTGCTAAGTAACCTTACTGTGGTAATCATTTCTCAGTATATATACATATACCAACTCATTATATTGTGCATCTTAAAGTTACACAGTATGTCAACTCAGTAAATCTGGAAGAAACCCCAGTTCTTTCTGTTTCACTCCCACAGAAGAATTCATTGGGGGCCCATTTCTTGGGTTCCCTTTTTTTTAAAATTAATTAATTAATTTTAATTGGAGGCTAATTATTTTACAAAATTGTGTTTTTTGCCATACATTTTGCCATACATTTTGGCATCTGGTCCCATCACTTCATGGCAAATAGATGGGGAAACAGTGGAAACAGTGGCAGACTATTTTTTGGGGCTCCAAAATCACTGCAGATGGTGATTGCAGCCATGAAATTAAAAGACGCTTACTCCTCGGAAGGAAAGTTATGACTATGTATACAGCATATTAAAAAGCAGAAACATTACTTTGCCAACAAAGATCCATCTAGCCAAGGCTGTGGTTTTTCCATTAGTCATGTATGGATGTGAGAGTTGGACCATAAAGAAAGCTGAGCACTGAAGAAGTGATGCTTTTGAACTGTGGTGTTGGAGGAGACTCTTGAGAGTCCCTTGGACTGCAAGGAGATCCAACCAGTACATCCTAAAGAAGATCAGTCCTGGGTGTTCATTGGAAGGACTGATGCTGACGCTGAAACTCCAACACTTTGACCACCTGATGTGAAGAGCTGACTCATTAGAAAAGACCCTGATGCTGGGAAAGATTGAAGGAAGGAGGAGAAGGGGATGACAGAGGATGAGATGGTTGGATGGCATCACTGATTCAATGAACATGGGTTTGGGTAAACTCCAGGAGTTTGTGATGGACAGGGAGACCTGGAGTGCTGCAGTTCATGGGGTTGCAAAGTGTCAGACACGACTTAGCGACTGAACTGAACTTGCCATACATTGACATGACTCAGCCACGGGTGTACATGTGTCCCCCATATGAACCCCCCTTCTACCTCCCTCCCCATCCCACTGGGTTGTCCCAGTTCACTGGCTTTGAGTGCCCTGTTTCATGCATTGAACTTGGACTGGTCATCTATTTCACATATGGTGATATATGTTTCAATGCTATTTTCTCAAATCATCCCACCCTTGCCTTCTCCCACAGGGTCCAAAAGTCTGTTCTTTATATCTGTGTCTCTTTTGCTGTCTCACATATAGAGTCATTGTTACCATCTTTCTAAATTCCATGTATATATACATTATTATAGTGTATTGGTGATTTTCTTTCTGACTTACTTCACTCTGTATGATAGGCTCCAGTTTCATCCACCTCATTAGAACTGACTCAAATGCATACTTTTTAATAGCTGAGTTATATTCCATTGTGTATATGTACCATAACTTTCTTATTCATTTGTATGCCAGTGGACATCTAGGTTGCTTCCATGTCTTGGCTATTGTAAACAGTGCTGCGATGAACACTGGGGTACATGTGTCTCTATCAGTTCTGGTTTTCTTGATGTGTATGCCCAGCAGTGGGATTGCTGGATCATATGGCAGTTCTATTTCCAGTTTTCTAAGGAATCTCCACACTGTTCTCCATAGTGGCTGTACTAGTTTGCATTCCCACCAAGAGTGTAAGGGGTTCCCTTTTCTCCACATCCTCTCCAGCACTCACTGAGACTTTCCTAGTCATGAAAATAGTGAACTTCAAAATTGCCATGAAGAAAGAAAGTGAAACAGAAAAGTAAAGAACCAGATAACATTAAAGAACAAGCCAAAATGTGAAATACCAAAAAATTTTCTGTCTTCAATGTTCCACACCAGAGATGTTTTGGAAGCTTGGATTGGAAACTGAAAGAAGCCAGGATGTAGTGTACTATTACATTTTAACCAAATGGTCAAGGAGAAAATGTCTGAAGATTTGGAAAAGTATAATTTTATACTGTGATAAATTTAGCATACAGAAACCGAACAAAATATGGACACCTAGTTCCAAAGTGGGAAGAACAGTTTTGATGTCAAGTAGCAATATCTTGAAGTAAAGTTATGGTACAACTAAGGAAAAAAATGAAAGTGGATATTGAAAAAGATCTAGCAGATTCTACCATACCTACAAAAGTAGCTTGATTTACTGCAAATTTTTAGATGTAGGATGAGAATGTTAATATAATGATGATTCTCAACTATAAAGAATACTGGCTATAGTAATTAGTTATTGAGTGTTCAGATACACTTTATGGGAGTAATGAAATGCATGGTATATTTTCACTAATTATAATGAAGTCTATTTTGATTGTCCTTATCGTGTTTTCAGTTTGTGATGAAGAAAAACTCTGAGACAAACAAACTCTTAAATTGGTCTCTTGCAGAGAAGGCAACAGAGTTTTCCCTTATCAATTTTGTTTAATAGAGAAAAGAATCCAATCATCTTAGCTCGTAAACACTTATTTCTTGTTTTCCTCACTGTGACTTGTGTTTGTTCCCCAAACTTGGACTTTGTAAGTACTTTGTTTTAACACTTTTGAATGATTATTTAATATGAAAACATCTTCCAGAAGAACATTACCCCTCTGTGGAACCAAGAAATATCTCACCCCAAAGCAAATCTCTTTGGAAATATACTGTTTTCTACCTTATTCTTACAGAGACTAAAAACATAGACTTCAAAGCATAGGGAACAAAAATTTACCTCAATGTAAATATCTTATATGCATTTACTTACCAAGACTTAAATTTCTCACCTATTTAATTAAAACAGAGCAAGTCTTTGGAAAGCAAAGCCTCTGGTTTTCCATTTTCCTTTAAACGTATTCAGATTTTAACAGAAATCAGCTATAGAGACTATTTCTCATGTAACAATAGCAGTAACACATTTTGTGATAAAATTTGGGGAAGATTATTAGCATAATGGCTTATTTGTATTCTCCATGTGTCATTTACATACAGAAAACATATTTATTTGTGGACAGCCTTTTAAACATGGAAAGGAGAAGCAGATAAAAAAGGAATTTGGTGTTGCATTCTATCATTAATTCTTTAGATTTTTATTTCATTCCTACTATATGAGAAGCACTGTGCTACGGGCGATTGGAGAAATAACAGACAACGGTTCAGCTGGAAATTAGCACAGGTGGAGTGGGGATGGGAGAGCACAATCCAGTTTTTTAGCCTGCATTGTAAATGCTGACAGCCCTATTAGACAAACTGGTGAGTGTGCTGAAGTCTGTCTAATAGTGGTGTGGAGCTTCTTGGAGGTGATCTCTTTTTACATGGAAGACCACCTAGTAATGAAGCCTTGGTTATCCAGCGGGGGGAGAGATGTCAGCATGTCATAGACTAGTTTCTGGCTCAGCCCACCGTGTATGTGGGTCCACAGATAAGCCATGTGAGGACGCTGCATGGAGTGCTCTTTAGGTAAGATATTGGGTTCTCAGAATTGGTGGCTCTGCATTTGAGTGTAATACTAAAGGGGCTTGAAGAATCCTCTCTTAGGTGTAGGTGAACAAGTATTGGGCAGCAGGTACTTTGAGGGTCCCAAAGTGGACTCAGGAGATGATAAGTGGAAGGCAGAAAAAAAGCAGTAATACAAAGGAGGAACACTGTACGTTCGGGCCAGCAAGGAGAGGTGATGTGGCTAATGGCTGGAAATTTATCTCAGGGTACTCGGAAACAACCAGTGCTGCTGGTGGTGGTCATGTACAAAACTCTTTTGGGGGTAAGTGCACATTCGCAGGAAATTGTAAATATTCTAAAGGAGTCATGTGTAGAGTGCTATGGAAATTCCAATGAAGGGAGAAAGTACTGCCTAGGAGGGGCAATGAAAACCTCATGAAGAGATGATGTTAGAATAGGTTCTAACATATTCAGAGGTATTCTAACATATTCTTGGATATTCAGAGATGGACGTGCTTCAGGTACACAGAGGAAATGTCAGGCTACTTGGTTTCGGTGTGAAGGGAGAGTGGCGAGAGAAAACACAGCAGAGTTTATTGGGGGAGAGGTTGCATAAAGGAAGAATTGTTAACATGATCAAATGCTCCGGAAAGACCAAGTAAACAGAGAGTGTTAGATTTATTATCAATTAGAGAAAGGACTGGCAAGAGCATTGAAGATTAAAGATAGGTTGGTGAAAAAGTATAGACAATGGATTTTTGAATAAAAGTCTAATGGATTTTACTTATTGTCAATCCAAATAGTTATTTCTTGAATTTCATGGCAGGACGTACACAGTACAGCTCAGTGACAACTGTAGATCAGGGCAAGGACTTGGGCCTCCATACAAATGTTCTTCCCTCCACATAACACTATTTCTTGAAATGCAGTGGTGTATGGGATTCTTGTTGTTCAATAATTCCCGTCCCACCGTATCGAAATAGTGAGACTTTTTTGTGCTCACAGTTTGGAATCAAGATGACTTTGTAAAATTAATTTAAGGCTGTTATAAAGGCAGCCACTAGAGGGCATCATTTTATTTAAATAAAGAGAGTTAACGATTTGAAAATACTGTCCCATTAACCTGAAATAATGCTTTACAAAGAGGACATAATCTAGTATAAAGAAACTTGGTTACACTTAAAAGATTCAAATTCTAATTTTTCTAATCCTAGTTCTTTCACTGTATCGCCTACCTTTGAATTTAGTTTTCAGTCACTGTTCCCTTTGTTATGAAATATGTGCTATTTCCCACCTTATAAAATATAAATTCCATAGAATGGTATAGATTTTAATTTTTATGAGTTATCTGTTTTGTTCCAAAACCCCCAAATTATCTTCACTCTTCTTCCAACAGGCACATGGATGAGTGTGTGTGTGTGTGTGTGTATGCACTTTGGGAGGAAAAGAGGTGCTTATAAATGGAATGCAAGGTAATGTTTTATTAACATGGAACTTTCATCTTGCACATAAATGATCAATTTAACTAACTTTCTTTAAAAGTTACATCACTTCATGCCTTAATTCTACTAATTTCAATATTCCATTTCTCCCAACACATACACAGCCAACCCTGATATACAGCTGATCAACAACAAATAAACATGAGGAGTATGAATCTAAAATCTAAAGGCAACTTTTTCATACTTCTCCTAGAGATAAAAGATTCTCTACTAATTTTTGACCCTGAAGGTGGAGATACTACCTTATTAATTTAGGAGGAGCCCAGAGAGAATACAAAGCTCGGTCATATATTTCTATGTATTCCTAGTCCTGCTGCTGACTTCTGCTTCTCATTGAACTTTTCCAGTGAGGGCAGATAGGCCCAAGTGTTAGCAGGGTTGGGTATAGCAGAGCCCTCTGATGGGGGCCAGGTAGGAAGACATTCTAACAGTAACTGAGGTTCTGCGGCCACCTTTCTTGGTTAACATGCTAGTCTGCTGAACTGTTCCTCAGGCCATGGTTAGGAACTCTCAGGCCCCCTACACACACAGAATTCATCATGTGTTTGCTTGTGTGAGCTCAGTCACTTCAGTCGTGTCCAAACCTTTGTGACCCTATGGACTGTAGCCCTCCAGGCTCCTCTGTCCATGGGATTTTCCAGGCAAGAATACTGGAGTGGGTTGCCATGCCCTCCTCCAGGGGGTCTTCCTGCCCCAGGAACTGAACCCATGTCTCTTATGTTTCCTGCACTAGCAGGCGAGTTCTTTGACACTAGTGCCACCTGGGAAGCCCCCAGTTTTTTTTATACACTTAGTAAAATGAATGTTCTTACCTAGCATGTAATTATGCCATATAGCTGTCAAATACTGCAACATTTTAGTGGCTGTTTAATAACACACTAGCAGTATACGGGTATGTTCTTCTTGCTTATAGAGAATAATTGTTTATGTTTAAGGTGAAGAGCAGCCCTGACTTTCAGAAATAAGCAGCTCTATAATGGGTAATAGAAGAATTATTCCACTGTCACAGTCCTAATCAGTGTGTTGTGCCTTTTAAAATTAAAACCCATTCACAGATCAATATGCCACTTAGACTTCAAAGAAAATGAAGAGTTGGTCTAATTTCTCAGCTTCCTGATGTTTTAACTAACTTTTAGAGATCCATCAATATTAGCAGACTCTAAAAGCATTTGCAATTATCTCTTTTTTTCTTTCCATTTCCTTATGGCTTTATAATCTATCTAATTTTTATGCTAGCATTATGTATTCAACTTAAACAAAAGCACACATACCTGGAAGAGAAAGTATTAATAAATTATTTTCAGTAGGGACAGCTAAATGTAATAACCAAATAAATAAGAAATTGTTATGGAACACCAGTTACTCCCTGAATCCACCAAACTCCCCCAGATAGTCTGTCTAAAGTCAAGACAAGACTTGTAAGACAGTAATAGTTCACAGACTTCTCTTCCCTTTTACTGTCCTGTAATTTGTCTTGAATTGAATGTTGACTGCATACGTTGTGGTCAACTCTTGATTGTTTGTGAATGGACTCGGAGAAGAATGGAGACTTTGAAATGCATCCCGCGTGCCCTTTTTCTAACTCTGGCCACCATTGGTCATCCACTCAGATAGGTCCTGGGTTACTGACAAAAGGGAAATATCAGCAGGAAAAGGGACAAGGAAATTACAAGTGTTTTGATGTCTGTGGGTATGTGTCCCTGCCTGCCTTGAGCTGGCTGGAACTATAAGTAGTGACTGACTTACTGTTCTGATACTCAGACATGATCTGAATGATTTATCCTCCAGAGCTTCTTTAGAAATGATTCTCTACTGGGTGTGACATTGATTTTCTCTTTTGAGTTCATAACAATGTGAGGGAGGTCTGTATAGTAGGGATTATAATTTTTTCTATCTCTGAGGATCAGGCATGTTACATGACATGGTCAAGGCTAATAGCAGGTGAGGGAAATGACACAGATCCTGGTTACTTGCAACCGTTGCTACTGCTTCTTTCGGCTGTCACGTAGCCCCATGTTTTCCTTGTGTCAGGATATGTGCTTTAGAAATGTAATCTCACTGATTCCTCTCAACAGCCCTTTTAGGGAGGTGAATGTGAAACTGAAGTCTCTCAGTTGTGTCCGACTCTTTGCCAACCCCATGCACTGTAGCCCACCAGGCTCCTCCATCCATGGGATTTTCCAGGCAAGAATACTGAAGTGAGTTGCCATTTCCTTCTTCAGGGGATCTTCCTACTGGGGGATTGAACCCAGGTCTCCTGAATTGTAGGCAGGCTCTTTACCATCTGAACCACAAGGAAAGCCTTTTAGGGAGGTGGTGCTTCATTTTATAGAATCTTGTGCCCTTTCCAATTATTTCCTTTCGAAGCTAAAATTTGACAGAACAAAAGTTACAAATGTCTGAGATTATCATTACTTTTGCATTGCTTTTAAGATTGATGGGTTGATAAATCTAGCTTCCTACCTACTTTGTGATCACTTCAGTTTCTTATTTAAAAAAATTACAGGCTTTATATTCATTTCTATTCCCTTTGTAATAACAAGTGCTAAAAGTCACATCGTATGTGCCCTTTATTTCACTCAGTTGGAGGAAAGATCACTAGACAAATCTCTGCACCACAAAATGTCAGAGATAAATTGTAGACCCCAGAAGGCATAGGTAACATGCTGTCCTCTCAACAAAGACAGGAGTTACTGGAGTTAGAGACAGAAAAAAAATATATATTGGTTATGTGCCAAAGGATGTATTTACAATATAATGGTTTGTAGCTCTCAGTGAAATATTTAAAAGGAAAAAAAAGACATGAAAAATTTACTTTCTTGTTTACTTATATTGTAGGTTGTTAAATGACAAAATATCTCCCAATGGCACGGTGGCTGGCTGGTTTTCTCTGCTTTGGGGAAAGGCCTGTATAGTCAACTGCCATTCCATAAGAGATTGACCCATGCAGTTTTGAGTCCAATTGCAGGCCCCCTGCCCCACCACCAAAAAAAAAAAAAAAAAAAAAAAAAAATCTAGAAAATGAACTCCAGAATATGAGGCCTACATTTGACAAGACAGCACAAATAGATTCTGAGTTACAGTCACAGATAAAGTTGAATTTGCTCCCTGTTCTCAAGCAAGGAACCTAGGTTCTTAAAATTCTGAAGCTGTTTTAAGGTTGAGTGTGCTATGATGATTCATTGTGTGGTAATGATGCTTAAAGTTTTCCCTGCTCTTCTTGACACTGTATAATTTTCATTTTGAAATGAATAAAATTGTTCTTATTAATCACAGTCAAGAAACATATGCTTTGAATAAAGGCCAAATTCTCTAAAATTAGTAAATTATTTAAGTTAGTAAAAGTAGTAAATTATTATCTGTCTGTTTCTAGCTTTCTCATTCTAGAAATTGTATTTTTAGTTCCATCAAATATACTTTATGCTTTGATTTGAAGGAGGTTAAACACAAATAGATTCACTGAACTTGGCTTTTTGACTGTGAATTGAAGAATGAGCTATATGTAAACACACTGGATGAAGTCAAATCTATCAATAACCGTTAATAACTAAAGACACATGATTTTAAGAAACTGAAGAAACTAGCAGAAGTGTAAGAAGAATTCATGCATTTGTTGAATATTCCTTCTCAGCTTCAGATTTTAGACCCATTCTGTCCTTAATTGTGACATGCTCTTCACTGGCAACATTGTTGAAGTTGCAGAAGTGGTTAGAAGGCTGGTGCAAACTGAATCAGACACTTTTCCCATCTTATATGGAAAGAAAGAATAGCTGGACTCATATGTTAGTGAAAAGAATATTTTTTCCCATGAAAAACCAAGTAATTGGGCTTGTCTCTTCTTTTAAAACATTTTTTTTTCTCTAGGTATTTCTACAGTTGCATTCATCTTACCTCTTCTCTTCATTGTACTCAAATCTGCATTTTATAAGTCACTTAGTCAAAATATCAACAAATTAAAATAATGTTCTTCTCTCATCTTCCTTATTTGGGACATATCAGTGTCTGATAACTATACTGAAATAGAAATTAATAAATACTAACTTTCCAAACTTTCCATGATAAAGATTACTATGGCATAGTCCCTAACTTTTAAGAAACAAACAAAAAATCTGTATAAAATAATATGGACGCACCCATGTATATTATAGGAAAAACTGTGCTCATTATTAAAATAAAAGTGCAAGTAAAGGACAAAAAAATACAGAGAAAAATATTTATTTGAAATAATAGATGTGAGGAAAAGTAGCATTTGAACTGGATATTGAGAAATGGAGAGAAAGTTTAGGAGGAAGAAGAACCATCTAGCTGAAATAATAGCTTAATAAAAGCCACACAGAGTTAGTGAAGTGCAAAATGAAAGGCTGAAGAGGAGTGTGATTTGTGTATGTGTGTGTGCAGTGTCTGTCTAGTGGCAAATCGTTGTTAAGCCTGAGTCCATATTGTAGAAGGCTTTGAATTCAAGGTTTGAAGCTTTGAAGAGGAGGTTGTATTTCATTTGTATTTAAAGGAAAACTGTATAAGAATTTTGAACAGGGAATCTACAAATCATTGTTTTAAGGACATGATGGCAGCAAAGCCCAGGATGAATCAGAAAGGAAGAGATTAGAAACATAAAGACTAACTGCAGGGATTTCTCTGGTGGTCCAGTGGTAAAGACTGTACACTTCCAATGCAAGTGGCATGAGTTCAGTCCCTGGTTAGGGAATTATGATTCCATGTACCATGTGGGGAAAAGAAAAAGACTAACTGCAAAATTGAGCTGTAGTTCGGATGAGGGCGATGTTGGAGCATGGTCTTCAGTAGACAGAGATTGACAGAGAAAGGACCCAGGAACTCCTTTGGTGAGGTTGGAGCCTGTCTTCAGGAGGTTGGTGATGGCACTGGCCAATATAAGGGGTGCAGACAGGATGATGGGGGACAGTACGTGTGATGGAGAAGGTTCATTGAGAGCAGAAACTGAGAAGTGGTAGATAACTTCTGTAAACCTCTGAGTGCAATGTTCTGTTTTCAGATATATGCTAACCCTGTGAGGAGAAGCTATTTCTATGCTATGATCTTTGGCATTAAGAGAAACAGATCTGCTTGTGATTCAAAAGACTGTGGTGGTTTTATTTTGCCATTTATGTTTGAGTTGTTGAGTTTAGATGAAAATCTGGGCACATGAACTTTAAACGATACTATAGAAATGTAAGGAGATAGTGAAGCCGCAAGGGAAGAATATTTTTGACCCAGTCCTAGCAATCTTAATCTTAAGTGTTTTGTTCAATGTTCCGTACTTGCTGACTGCATGGTCTATTTCTAATGGTTGTTTTTATTCCCATGGTATCCAGTGTGTAAAACATAGCAGGAGAGTAAGCTAGAGATTGCGTGAGAAGGAAAAAAGAAAGTTTATATCATTTTAGACTGATTGTATTCATCTCTGGGATTTGATTTTTCTCTGTGCTGGCATACTTGGAGGGCAGTTGATTAAATGGAAGTGGTGAAAAGGAAATTATAAATTATTTACTTATAAGCATATAAGTAAATATTAAATTTCTAAATGTATAGAGGAATTTTACATGTATATAAATTTACCTGGTATCTTTTGAATAGTATCAAACCTGACTCTTGGCTTCTCTTTCTGGACATCTACATTCGGGAAGCCATCCAGGTGTGATGTTCATGCTAGATTTCAGGTGGAAGAGCCATATACTAACCATTTCCCTTACATGATTGTTTATAAACATACAAATAAATATAGTAAGCAATCTATTTGCCTCTTGCATGTTTTATTAGAAAAAGCCATTATAACATAATCAAAGTTCCTAATGATTTACTCCGAGAGCTTCATTAATGCTTAGGACACTCTGTAATTCCAATTCCAGTGAATTTGGAAATTTCTGTCTACTCTCTTTTTGTTTCAGGAGCATTGTTTTGTCATTGGATTAAGTAGGAGTGTATACTTGATTTTTTATTTTTGTTTTTAAGCCCAAAGAAGAAAGCTCAATAATTTTTGATACAGCTAAGCAGAGCCAGAAGCAGGTACAGGAGTGAGAGTCAGGGTGCCAGTTGTCCTGTCAGAATCTATTAGTAAGAAGTGACTATGCTGTTAAAGGGCAGATTTTACAGGTAACATCAAAGGGTGACATCAGGTTGAAATCTGCAGTAACTTTGCTGGGTAATGAAATCAGATTAGCTTTTGCAATACAAAGAATTCTAGATGAGGGTTTCTTCTGGGAATGATAGAATTTTTGACATGGAAGACTGTGGTATTTTATAATCAGTGAAGAGTGAATCTGTACTTATCCCATATCTGGAACTGGAAAAAGTCAGTTTTCATTCCAATCCCAAAGAAAGGCAATGCCAAAGAACCCTCAAACTACCGCACAGTTGCATTCATCTCACACACTAGTAAAGTAATGCTCAAAATTCTCCAAACCAGGCTAGAGCAATATGTGAACCATGAACTTCCAGATGTTCAAACTGGTTTTAGAAAAGGCAGAGGAACCAGAGATCAAATTGCCAATATCCACTGGATCATTGAAAAAGCAAGAGAGTTACAGAAAAACATCTATTTCTGCTTTACTGACTATGCCAAAGCCTTCAACTGTGTGGATCACAATAAAGTGTGGAAAATTCTGAAGGAGATGGGAATACCAGACCTCCTGACCTGCCTCTTGAGAAACCTGTATGCAGGTCAGGAAGCAACCATTAGAACTGGACGTGGAACAACAGACTGGTTCCAAATAGGAAAAGGAGTATGTCAAGGCTGTATGTTGTCACCCTGCTTATTAAACTTATATGCAGAATACATAATGAGAAACACTGGGCTGGAGGAAGCACAGCTGGAATCAAGATTGCCAGGAGAAATATCAATAACCTCAGCTATGCAGATGACACCACCCTTATGGCAGAAAGTGAAGAAGAACTAAAGAGCCTCTTGAAAGTGAAAGAGGAGAGTGAAAAAGTTGGCTTAAAGCTCAACATTTAGAAAACTAAGATCATGGCATCCAGTTCCATCACTTCATGGCAAATAATTGGGAAATAGTGGAAACAGTGGCTGACTTTATTTTTATGGGCTCCAAAATCACTGCAGATGGTGATTGCAGCCATGAAATTAAAAGATGCTTACTCCTTGGAAGGAAAGTTATGACCAACTTAGACAGCATATTAAAAAGCAGAGACATTAATCTGTCAACAAAGGTCTGTCTAGTCAAGGCTATGGTTTGTCCAGTGGTCATGTATGGATGTGAGAGTTGGACTATAAAGAAAGCTGAGCACTGAAGAATTGATGCTTTTAAACTGTGGTGTTGGAGAAGACTCTTGAGAGTCCCTTGGACTGCCAGGAGATCCAACCAGTCCATCTTAAAGGAGATCACTCCTGGGTGTTCATTGGAAGGACTGATGCTGAAGCTGAAACTGCAATACTTTGGCCACCTGATGCAAAGAGCTGACTCATTTGAAAAGACCCTGTTGTTGGGAAAGATTGAGGGCAGGAGGAGAAGGGGATGACAGAGGATAAGATGGTTGGATGGCATCACCAACTCAATGGACATGGGTTTGGGTGGACTCCAGGAGTTGGTGATGGACAGGGAGGCCTGGCGTGCTGCGGTTCATGGGGTCGCAGAGAGTCGGACATGACTGAGAGACTGAACTGAACTGAACGTATCTGAAAGGGGTCATGGAAATGTAGAGTCTCTGAAAAGGGAAGGAGAATGTTATGCACAGTAGAATGAGTGTTGCTTTGAATTAGTGTTGCTTTTGTTCTGCAAGAAAGGTATACAACTTCTGTAAGCACTCAGAGCTCCCTACACTGGGATACAGGCTTCCCAAATGGTGCTAGTGGTAAAGAACCCAACTGCAAATTCAGGAGACATAAGAGACACAGGTTTGATCCCTGGGTTGGGAATATCTCCTGGAGGAGGACATGGCAACCCACTTCAGTATTCTTGCCTGGAGAATCTCATGGACAGAGGAGCTTTCAGGATTGCAGTCTATAGAGTCACTGAGACACAACCGAAGCGACATAGCGTGCACTCACGCACACTGGGACAGACTGAACAAACTTATGACAAGAAAAATGAGGGCGTGGTCTAAGGAAGATAAAAATAGAATTGTCCCCAAACTATTTATTAACAAGGAACAAAAAATCAGTTCTTTTCATAATTAAAACAACTTATTTTCCTATAATTAAAGCAATAAAGTACACATTAACTTTTTAAAAGTTGAGAAGTAAAACTTGGCAGCTAGAATCAAAGTTAGCCACAAAAAACATACAAACAAATCTTTGATGCTCAAATTTGATACATACAATAAAAAGTGTTTACATTCTATATTGGATATAATCAGTAAAATTTCTAAAAATGCTAAGGCTGATGATTAAAATGAGTGATCATTCTGATGCTTTATTAAAATAAATATGATATCAAAAAGTCAAATCAATTTATGAAGAAAGGTACCAGTTCCTGCCTATAAACTTGTTTCTAATAAAGGTGGGGCCAGAGATGGTACTGCTTTTATTTATTTATTTTTGTTTTGGTGCTGTTTTTTAAGAAACATGTTAAAATTTAACACAATGCTGGTTGACAAAGAGTGTTGTTGAAAGAGCTAAGAATTTGTAAAGACACGTGCTGCCTGTCTCAAATGTTCCCCAAATCACACCCCCCACATCTTTTGTCCTCATATTTGTCATTAACCTCAAGTATCTACTTCATGAATGTGTGTGTTTATGTCACCTCTATGAGCTCTCCTTGCTGGAATCAGCTGATTCTTCAATACTTCCACTTACACATTCTGCCCTCTATTCTAGTATTAATGTATATATTTGCCTGTCTCCACCACAGATGTATGTTCCAAGGTAGGAAGTTTTAACCCATTTTATATCAGTGATTCTTGATAGCAATTACCATAAGCCTTACAAGTGATAAGTGTGTATCTGGACTTCCATGATAGCTCAGTTGGTAAAGAATCTGCCTGCAATACAGGAGACCCCGGTTCGATTCCTGGTTTAGGAAGATCCACTGGAGAAGAGATTGACTACCCACTCCAGTGTTCTTGGACTTCCCTTGTGGCTCAGCTGGTAAAGAATCCTACTTGCAATGTGGGAGACCTGGATTCGATCCCTGGGTTGGGAAGATCCCCTGGAAATGGGAAAGGCTACCCAGTCCAGTATTCTGGCCTGGAGAATTCCACGGACTGTATAGTCCATGGGGTGGCAAAGAGTTGGACACGACTGAGTGGCTTTCACTTTCACTTTCACTTTACACGTGATAGATATGGAGAACCACTTGTTGAATAAATGAAAGAAAAGGGACATGGCATAATTAATCAACTGGATATAATCATATTGAAACCTTAGGTCATTCCAATCAGAAGAGACTCTCCTGTCATCCTGCCCTTAAGGTGATATTTAGTATGCCACTAGGTATACATGTTGCTACACTGACTTGCCGAGTCCAATTAGTATATCAATTCCATTCTAATTTTGTGAGATGTGTCCAAGGTGTGTCTTAACCCATAATTAGAATTGAATTCCCATAACGTTTTATTGGGAAGCACATCAAACTCAGTTTCAGTTTAAATGAGAGAGCTTCATGGGCCTGCAAGTGGACTTTCTCAGAGATTTTCTGAACCCTGGAAGGGCAGTGCACAGAAAAGGGCACTCAGCACTGATACAGGACACTGCCAAAATGTGCACTTTTCCATTTTGAACTAAATGCACACATCTGTTGTCAGGTGGACATATTTAATGCTGCAGTTTTGAGGTGGTGTGGGTGCATTTATAGTCGTGTCTGACTCTTTGAGACCCCATAAACTATAGCCCACCAGGCTCCTCTGTTCATGAAATTCTTCAAGCAAGAATACTGGAGTGGGTTGCCATTCATTTCCTTTTCCAGGGTATCTTCCCAACCCAGGGATTGAACTCACATCTTCTGTGTCTCCAGCACTGCTGGCAGATACTTTACCACTGAGCCACCTGGGAAGCCCAAATGCAAAAATAATCTGGAAAAGAAGTAATTTAATGAATTCTCTTTCTGTCATCACTAGTCACTGTCATCAGATTTTTCAGGAGATGGAATATAAATTATTTCCTTGAATCCATCGAATTTTATCTTCACTAAACTTCAGTTCCCTGGTGACACAAAGTCATCTATTCTCAATGATGCCTGTTCATCAGTAAAACCACACATTCTTTGAAGTTATACTTCATCATTTTGAGTTCAGTTCAGTTCAGTCACTCAGTCATGTCTGACTCTTTGCGACCCCATGAACCACAGCACGCCAGGCCTCCATGTCCATCACCAACTCCCGGAGTCTACCCAAACCCATGTCCATGAAGTTGATGATGCCATCCAACCATCTCATCCTCTGTCATCCCCTTCTCCTCTTGCCCTCAATCTTTCCCAGCATCAGGGTCTTTTCAAATGAGTCAGCTCTTTGCATCATGTGGCCAAAGTATTGCAGTTTCAGCTTCAGCATCAGTTCTTTCAATGAACACCCAGGAGTGATCTCCTTTAAGATGGACTGGTTGGATCTCCTGGCAGTCCAAGGGACTCTCAAGAGTCTTCTCCGACACCACAGTTTAAAAGCATCAATTCTTCAGTGCTCAGCTTTCTTTATAGTCCAACTCTCACATCCATACATGACCACTGGAAAAATCAGAGCCTTGACTAGACGGACTTTTGTTGACAGAGTAATGTCTCTGCTTTTTAATATGCTGTCTAAGTTGGTTGTAACTTTCCTTCTAAGAAGTAAGTGTCTTTTAATTTCATGGCTGCAATCACCATCTGCAGTGACTTTGGAGCCCAGAAAAATAAAGTCTGACACTGTTTCCACTGTTTCCCTATCTATTTGCCATGAAGTGATGGGACCAGATGCCATGATCTTAGTTTTCTGAATGTTGAGCTTTAAGCCAACTTTTTCACTCTCCTCTTTCACTTTCATCAAGAGGCTCTTTAGTTCTTCTTCACTTTCTGCCATAAGGGTGGTGTCGTCTGCATATCTGAGGTTATTGATATTTTGAGTTACATCTCACCATTTGGAGTTATGCTACCTCTCCAATGGGAAACTCTAGAATGTCATTACATAGCTAATGTTTATTGAGCATATACTATGTCAGACTCTGATCTTATATGTATGTTTCCACACTCAGTTGTGTCTGACTCTTTGCAACCCCATAGACTGTAGCCCGCCAGGCTCCTCTGTCCATGGGATTTTCCAGGCAAGAGTTCTGGAGTAGGTTGCCATTTCCTACTCCAAGGGAACTTCCCAACCCAGGGATCAAACCTTTGTCTCTTTTCCTCTTCTGCTTTGGCAGGTGAATTCTTTACCACTGCACCATCTGGGAAGATGCTAAGTACCTTATACATATTAACTAAAAACAATCCCATTTCCCCCAGTCCCACAATTAGTGAGGTGGAACTAGAATTTAGCCCCTGGCTTCAGAACATGTCTACACTGCTAGTCTATACTGGTGCTGAAGCTCCAATACTTTGGCTACCTGATGCAAAGAACTGACTTATTGGAAAAGACCCTGATGCTGGGAAAGATTGAAGGCAGGAGGAGAAGGGGACGACAGGATGAGATGGCTGGATGGCATCACTGACTCAATGGACATGAGTTTGAGCAAGCTCCAGGAGTTGCTGATGAACAGGAAAGCCTGGCATGTTGCAGTCCATGGGGTCGAAAAGAGCTGGACATGACTGGGTAACTGAACTGAACTGACACTGCTAGTCAGTGAACTGTCCTCATCTAATTCAAACTTCCCTGACTACTGCTTCTCCTAGTCCTTGCTTCTCTTGCTCATAACCTTTAGTACGTCATTCAGCCACTTGATCCCTCCCTTTTTTTATTGTCCCTTCCCTATTCTGTCTCTGTCAGCATTGAGTCAGTAGCCATCCAGTGCAGCTGTGCGCTAGCTGGTGCCTATGAATTCTCTACCCATCCTGACCTTTATCCCCCATCCACTCTGATCACTCTCCGGATCTAGGCAACCAGTCATTTCCTTAGCTTCCCCTTCTTGATGAGTCAATACTTGTCAGAAAATTCTGTTGAATAAATACTTTGAAAATTCAATCTCTTTCTTCTTATCTAGGTTCTTGCTATTGCCTAGTAAAATGTTTATTCAGTCCCTTGACTTCCCCATGACCTCCCTTGGGGTAAATGGGCCTAAACTTTTCCATAATTTGTACATCTTTTATATCTTCTGGTCTATCTTAAGTTCAGCAGGTAAACTCAATTCTTATCTTACTGGGAAATTTGTATATACTTCCCTTATCTCTGCCTCACAACTTTTCTATTTCTTTACATATTTTGTTATATCCCAATGTCAGAGGAAGATTCTTCCATCTTAAGTTTAATTTCTTTTTTGTAAAGTTTGATTATTTTGTTCAGCATAGACTTTTTTGCATCAATTTTAATTAATTAATTAATTAATTTTTTGCCACACTATGTAGCATTCGGGATCCTAGTTCTCTGATCAGGTATTGAACCTATGCCTGCTGCCATGGGTTTATGAAGTCCTAACCACTGGATCGCCAGGGAAGTTCCAAGGTTGACTTTATCTCTGTCTTCAGTTTATTCCTTCACAGACTGCTCTAGAAATTTATGAATTGCTCCCTTCTGATTGTCCATTTTCCAACCCTCTTTCTTACTAATGACTCTCTGTCAGCAACTTAACTCATTTGAGAACTTAAACCTCTACATTTTAATTTACCTGTTTCATCTCCTGCTCTGGCTTCCCTGACAATTTCTTGGAAGAGTAATTCACCCTCAGTGTCTTTTCTTAATATCATTCCTGAATACTGTGCCATGAAGCTTAGGGTAATTGGCCTAAAGCATTCACCTCCTGTCCTCTTTTCTTATCCGGATCCCTCTTTAGCCTTTAAAAGTAGACTCTTGGTCCTGACAAGTTATAGAAGTTCTAACTCATCTTACTGCCCCAGATGCATAGAAGAGAACCTAGAAAATAAGAGCACTAAGCAATCCTAAATGGCATCACCGACTCAATCGAGATGAGTTTGAGTAAACTCTGGGAGATGGTGATGGACAGTGAGGCTTGGTCTGCTGTGGTCCATGGGATCTCGAAGAGTCGAACATGGCTGAGTGACTGAATTGAATTGAACTGAAGCAATCCTGAAGGAAGGGTCATGAGAAGAATCTCTCAAATGCAGGCTGAGCACAAACAAGAAATTTAGCATCTGCAAAACCTTTCCTCTCTCACTGAGAACAGTTATAACCTGGACACTAAGTGATGGAGGAAGAGGGGGACTTGAACTCCCTCTTTAGATAGGAGGGTGCCACTGGTTTTGGGTTGTTCCAGAACTACTCAGTTCTAAGCAAAAATGGATCATTTGTGCAGAAGTCCACCTGAATGCCTGATGGATGACTTGAAATCACGCCAGTTTCCGGGTCTTCTAATTGACAGGGCTCATATATCTGAAACAGCATGGGCAGACAGCCCATCTGGGATTCTGAAGGATATACGTCTGGGTGAAGGCTGTGACTCATTATCTTGAATTCTGTGTGATTATTAGAGCTCCCATTTTACTCTGGATACCTTGCTTATCTGGGGACAACTCTGAGACATAACTTAGGGACTACCCAGGTGGTGCTAGTGATAAACAATCTGCCTGCCAATGCAGGAGACGCAAGAGACATAGGTTCGATCCTTGGGTTGGGAAGATTCCCTGGAGCAGGAAATGGCGTGTCACTCCAGTATTCTTGTCTGGAAAATTCCATGGGCAGAGGAGCCTAGCAGTCTACAGTCCATGGGGCTGCAGAGTCAGACAAGACTGAGTGACTAAGCACACATACACACCGAGGCATAACTTGTCCTTAGAGTTCTCCTTGCAAATAGGCTGAAGATAGGTAAATTCTATAAGAGTGGGACCTCAAATAAGAGAGGTTTATGCATTATTTTTGGAATTATTAAAAAGCAAAACAAAATAGGAATTTACCATTTTGGAAAAAAAGATGGATCCTTCCAGATTCCTATACTTGTCTTTACCTTGAAATCTAGGAAGGAATGTTTGTAATGAGCTTCATGATTTATGAAACTAGAAGCACTGACATATGAAGAGAAGAAAGGTTTAAAATGTGTTGTAGGAGCTGCTTCTACGTGGCAGATGAACTAGCAAGGCCCCTGGGAAGTCATATGATAATCTCTGAAATCCAGCTTCCTCATGGCAAGAGTGTTATTAATAGCACCTCTTTAAATGAGTCATACCAAATCTTTCACAAATCTATAGCTCTTACTCAAGTTTGTGCCTATCATAATAGTCAGTGGTTATTCTGTAATGCATCCAGTGGATTGTCATAACATTTATTATAAAGTGTGATAAAAATTTCAGTGAGCTGTCAAATATTTTTGAAACCTGAAAAAGTTTGTGACTAAAAACATTGACATTTGATGAGTTGGTAATCAGGACATAGGCATTCAGTCAAATCCATGGAATCAGTAGTTTTCACTAAATATTTTTTCAGTAGAAAAAAATGAGTTGTCTCATAAACATATATTTTTTTTAAATGAGGCCTTTGGAAATAGAGGTACATCAAAGCCACTCTAGATAATTGCCAATCAGGTTAAAAATATACCATCACAAAAGCTATTGTGTTATATACACACTGGATTAATTTGATAAACATATTTTTGAACAACTCTTCTACTTTCTAGTCTGCAAGTCCCATCATTCTTCAGTGAAAGCAAAAGTCATTACCTTGACTGAATGAATTTACTTGCCTCACTGCTGTATTGAAATATGCTTCTGTTTTCAGTATTGATTTGCAGCTATTAATATGCAGTAAATAGCTTAAACTACAGAAACTTAACTATAGAGATAAACAAGTGTCTTTTTAAAAAAAGCATTGTATTTATTTGTTTATTTAGCTGTGTCAGGTCTTAGTTGCAACAAATGAGATCTTACTGCGTCATGCAGGATCTTCTGTTGTGTTGCAAGGACACTCTAGTTGTAACCCGTGGGTTCAGTAGTCCCAGAGCACAGGCATAGTTGCTCCAAGCCATGTGGGATGTTCATTCCCTCACCAGGGATTGAACCTATGTCCCCTCCATTGCAAGGTGGATTCTTAATCACTGGACAACCAGGGAAGTCCCAAGAAAGTATCTTGAATTGAGTGTGACTCTACAATTAGCATCATACTCACTCTGTCACTGACTGAGTCTGTGGTTTTGGGCAATTCCTTGTATGAAGTGAACTTACATTACTTAACTGTAAAAGTCCATTTTTCATGAACTTACATTTGCTGTTGTTGTTGTCTAGTCACTAAGTTGTGTCCAACTCTTGTGCAGCCCCATGGACTGTAGCCCATCAGACTCCTCTGTCTATGAGATTCTCCAGGCAAGAATACTGTGGTGGGTTGCCAAGCCCTCCTCCAGGGAATCTTCCTGAACCCATGTCTCTTAAGTCTTCTGCACTGGCAGGTGGGTTCTTTGCCACTAGCACCACCTGGAAAGCCCTAAAAAGTTATCTGCAAAATAGAAAAGTTAGATAGTCTCTAAGATGCCTTCTCTGTTGAGTATCATAACAATCGTTAAGTGGAATCTGTTTTTGTTATCAATGTGCAGAAAAGGAATGGGGAACAGAGGCACACGAAAGTTAAATTGCTTCTTGTGATGTCATTAGGATCTCACTGTATCTCTGCAGTTGCTCCTTCCCAAAGCATGGAGGCTACAGAGAATGGCTTCAATACAATTTCAAGTGTCAACAATGATTTAAGAGAAGAAATTTCAGGCATTATTTCCTTTCATCACTGAGTAAAAGTTCTTCAAATGCTTTTGAGATGACCTAAGAATCAGGAGATAAAACAATGAATCACTTATGAAGAAGAAAAGGATCTTAAAGAGAATCCTAATAGAGCAACATTTATCATTCTTTTATCTTGATTTATCTTCTCAGTCTGAATGAACACTAGTTTTTCCTCAGTGTGACTGATGAAGCTTTGAAACGATGTTCTTCTCTCACTGAGCGTAAGGAATGAAATCCCGATCCCTATGGTAAAACAGGAATATCAACATTAACAGCTTCCAGGCCCCTCTACTATACTTACCTCAATCTGTAAGTAGCACCTGATACTTAAATTAGTATTTTAGGACGGGCTTCCATGGTAGATCAATAAAGGAGAAGTAGATGTTTTTCTGGAACTCACTTGCTTTTTTGATGATCCCACAGATGTTTTTCATTCTGAACTCTGATTCCTCTGCTTTTTAAATCCAGCTTGAACATCTGGAAGTTCATGGTTCTTGCACTGTTGAAGCCTGGATTGAAGAATTTTGAGCATTACTTTGCTAGCATGTGAGAGGAGTGCAACTGTGCAGTAGTTTGAGCATTCTTTGGCATTGCCCTTTGGGATTGGAATGAAAACTGACCTTTTTCAGTCCTGTGGCCACTGCTGAGTTTTCCAAATTTGCTGGCTTATTGAGTGCAGCACATTCACAGCATTATCTTTTAGGATTTGAAATAACTCAACTGGAATTCCATTACCTCCACTAGCTTTGTTCATAGTGATGCTTCCTAAGGCCCACTTGACTTTACATTCCAGGATGTCTGGCTCTAGGTGAGTGATCACACCATCATGGTTATCTGGGTCATTAAGATCTTTTTTGTATAGTTTTTCTGTGTATTGTTGCCATCTCTTTTTAATATCTTCTGCTTTTGTTAGGTCCATACCATTTCTGTCCTTTATTGTATCCATCTTAGCATGAAATGTTCCCTTGGTATCTCTAATTTTCTTGACGAGATCTCTAGTCTTTCCCATTCTGTTGTTTTCCTCTGTTTCTTTGCATTGATCACTGAGGAAGGCTTCCTTATCTCACCTAGCTATTCTTTGGAATTCTGCATTTAAATGGGTATATCTTTCCTTTTCTCTTTTGTCTTTAGCTTCTCTTCTTTTCTCACTGATTTGTAAGGCCTCCTCAGACAACCGTTTTGCCTTTTTGCATTTCTTTTTCTTGGGAATGATCTTGATCACTGCCTCCTGTACAATGTAGGAACCTCCATCCACAGTTCTTCAGGCACTCTGTCTGTTAGATTTAATCCCTTGAATCTATTTGTCACTTCTACTGCATAATCATAAGGGATTTGATTTAGGTCATACCTCAATGGTCTAGTGGTTTTCCCTACTTTCTTCAATTTAAGTCTGAATTTGGCATTAAGAAGTTCATGATCTGAGCTACAGTCAGCTCCCGGTCTTGTTTTTGCTGACTGTGTAGAGCTTCTCTATCTTTGGCTGCAAAGAATATAATCAATCAGATTTTGTTGTTGACCATCTGGTGATGTCCATGTGTAGAGTCTTCTCTTGTGTTGTTGGGAGAGGGTGTTTGCTATGACCATTGCATTCTCTTGGCAAAACTCTGTTAGCTGTTGCCCTGCTTCATTTTGTACTCCAAGGCTAAATTTGCCTATTACTCTAGGTTATCTATTGTCTTTCTACTTTTGCATTCCAGTCCCCTAAGATGAAAAGAATATGTTTTTTGGGTGTTAGTTCTAGAAGGTCTTGTAGGTCTTCATAGAACTGTTTAACTTCAGTTTCTTCAACATTACTCTTTGGGGCATAGACTAGGACTACTGTGATATTGAATGATTTGCTTTGGAAATGAGCAGAGATCATTCTGTCATTTTTGAGACTGGACCCAAGTACAGCATTTCAGACTCTTTTGTTGACTATGAGGGCTACTCCTTATGGCAGAAAGTGAAAAGGAACTAAAGAGCCTCTTGATGAAAGTGAAAGAGGAGAGTGAAAAGCCTGGCTTAAAACTCAACATTCAAAAAACTAAGATTATGGCATCATGGTCCCATCACTGCATGGCAAACAGATGGAGACAATGGATACAGTGAGAGACTTTATTTTCTTGGGCTCCAAAATCCTATAAATGGTGACTGCAGCCGTGAAATTAAAAGACACTTGCTCTTTGGAAGAAAAACTATGACCACCCTACATAGCATGTTAAAAAGCAGAGACATTACTTTTTCAACAAAGGTCCATCTAGTCAAAGCTATTGTTTTTCCAGTAGTCATGTATGGATGTGAGAGTTGGACTATAAAGAAAGCTGAGCACCGAAGAACGGATGCTTTTGAACTGTGGTGTTGAGGAAGACTCTTGAGAGCCCTTGGGCTGCAAGGAGGTCAAACCTGTCAATCCTCAAGGAAATCAGTCCTGAATATTCATAGGAAGGACTGATGCTGAAACTGAAACTCCAATACTTTGGCCACCTGATGTGAAGAACTGACTTACTTGAAAAGACCTTGTTGCTGGGTAAGATTGAAGGCGGGAAGAGAAAGCAACTACAGAGGATGAGATGGTTGGATGGCATCACTGACCTGATGGACATAAGTTTGAGCAAGCTCTGGGAGTTAGTGATTGACAGGGAAGCCTGGTATGCTGCAGTCCATGGGGTGGCAAAGAGTCAGACACAACTGAGTGACTGAACTGAAATGTACTCTCTGGTAGATCAGATGGTAAAGTATCTGCCTGCAATGCAGGAGACCTGGGTTCAATCCCTGGGTCAGGAAGACCCCCTGGAGAGGGGAATGGCAGCCCACTCCAGTATTCTTGCCTGGAGAATTCCATGGACAGACTATGGGGTCACCAAGAGTTGGACACAACTGAATGACTAACACTTTCACTTCACTTTAGTATGGTTAAAAGGACTAAATCAGGAATCTCCACTGATTTGGTCAATCTGGTCTCTTTTGTTGTTGTTGTCAGTTGCTAAGTCATGGCCAACTCTTTGTGACCCCACGGACTGTAGCATGCCAGACTTCCCTATCCTTCACCATCTCCCAGAATTTGCCCAAGCTCATTTCCATTGAATTGGTGATGCCATCCAACCATCTCCTCCTCTGTCCTCCCCTTCTCCTCCTGCCTTCAATCTTTCCCAGAATCAGGGTCTTTTCCAAACAGTTGGCTCTTTGCATCAGGTGGCCAATGTATTGGAGCTTTGGATTCAGCATCAGTCCTTCCAATGAATATTCAGGGTTGATTTCCTTTAGGATTGACTGATTTGATCTCCTTGCTGTCCAAGGGACTCTCAAGAGTCTTCACCAGCACCAGAGTTAGAAACATCAATTCTTTAGCGCTCAGGGCTTCCCTGATAGCTCAGTTGGTAAAGAATCCATCTGCAATGCAGGAGACCTGAGTTCGATCCCTGGGTTGGGAGGATCCCCTGGAGAAGGGAAAGGCTACTTATCCAGTATTCTGGCCTAGAGAATTCCATGGACTGTACAGTCCATGGCATTGCAAAGTGTTGGATATGGCTGAATGACTTTCACTTTCACTTTCAGCCTTCTTTATGGTCCAACTTTCACATCCATACATGACTACTGGATAAATCATAGCTTTGACTATATGGACCTTTGTTGGCAATGCTATGTCTCTGCTTTTTAACTCTGTCTTGCTTTGTCATAGCTTTTCTTCCAAGGAGCAAGTGTTGTTTACTTTCATGGCTGCAGTCACTGTCCATAGTGATTTTGGAGCTCAAGAAAATAAAATCTGTTAGTTTCCATATTTTCCCCATCTATTTGCCATGAAGTGATGGGACTGGATACCATGATCTTAGTTTTCTGAATGTTGAGTTTTAAGCTAGCTTTTTCAAATGATTATTATTCAGTTTAAATATTATAGAGAAAAAATTGAGGGCCATCCTGGTCTCTCATAAATCGTTTTCTTGTCTGCACGTGTTTGTAGTTTCCTTTTACCTTTTCGTTGGTTTTCCTTTGTAGCTCTTTTGTCACCTTGCAAGTTCTCCAGAGCTCTTTAACATAAAATGATCTACTGAAGTAATTCATATGTATTTTTAAAACCTTAAATATATACAACTCTTATTTGTCAAAATAAATAAAAATTAAAAGAAAAGAAAGCAAAAATGATTGATCAGGAAGCTGAGAGTGATCAGCTCAATAATATCACATGATCTTACCATGTTTCCAGACAAGAAGCAATGTTTAGACCCAGGACCTATTGACTGTGGGTGTGGTCCGGTCAATAGGAGGTAGAATCCTACAATACCTTGGCAAGTATGTGCTATAATGATTCTCCCAGTTCTCCCCAAGAGGTTCACAGGTTTTCACTTGGTTGACTATGCAGTGAGGAAAGGATAATACTCAGAGATGTCTAGGGCTTTTGAAGTCAGGAAACCTGAAATGTCATCATGGCTCTTCCAGTGGACAGATGACAAATGGAGGGCTAGGTCCACAGAGTCCTTGGCAACATCCAGTTTGCAGTGGCTCTGCTGGGTCTGTGGCCTCACTCTGTGGTTAATCTCCCACATCTAGATGCACAACTGGAGTTGACATATTGGCAGTCTGCCTGGGGATCAAAGCCAAAGCCATCATGTTAACTAAGACCAAGTGAAAGCCTGATACTGTCCCCTTCCACCTTATTGAAGTAGAATATTAAAAAAAAATCACAACTTCTGTACTTAGCTAGCCAAGATGAAGAAACAAGAATCATTTTATTTATATTTATTTACTTATTTATTTTGAACAAGAATCATTTTAAAGAAATAAAAGTACTGAAAAGAACTAAAAAGCTGGGTAAAATAAATATATACATTTAAAATATTATAAATATTATATATAAATACAAGTATTAATATTAACATAATATAAAAAGTATGCATTTGTATAATTGTGTATTTATATATAATATAAATACTATAAGTTTATATAAGCTATTTGTATAAATTTATGTTTGTATAAATATATTTAAAATTAGAATCTATAAATTTATAATTCATATTATATATTTATATTAATATTATAAATGTATATATTTATATGAAATGTAGATATTATAAATATCAACTATAATATATATTACATATAATTTATAAAATTTATATATTTATATAAATATATGTAAATATTATGAAATATTATATAAATATAAAACAATTTCCTAAACACTGGTTTTCAGGCAAGGAAGGGCAGTGGTCCCTGAGAGAAGGGAAACAGTACCTCCTATAATCTCTCCAGCCTCCTGCCTTCATAGTGTTCCAGGCTACTGTGCAGAGAGGGAGAAACCAGGTGGAACCCAGCCATCTTTCTGAGTTGAGGACACAAAGCTGGAAGTCAAGGGAGGTCCAGGGTAATTAGATTCTCACATCAACACCCTAGCGAGTAGAGAGCATTGTGGATAGAGTGCTCCCCTGTTCCACTGGTGCATCCAGCAAATCTGCATGTGAGGAAACTCTCTGAGGCTGTGGATAGAGCCACCCAAAAGGAACAGTACACAGCTCACAAAAACCTGGGAAGAGTTTGTGTTCCCATCTGCCAGAGTGGAAAAGCCCATAATTCATGGGGCGGAGGGTGGAATATTCAGAAAAACATTACCTAAGCAGTGGGAAAAAGATTAATCCTGTGCTGCACCCACCTCAAAACACTTAAAGTCAAGTCTCTAGAGCATCACACTCTTTCTGAGTAGCTTAACTGCTTTACACAACAAAACTCTAGAAATTTTGCTTGGTAGGTGAATTCTTTATCACTGATTCACCTGGGAAGCCTGATTCCAAATTGATTACTCTACAAATAATAACCAGAATCTTAGATGAAGAATGACTTCCAAATATTGAGTCAGTATGCAAAAATTTTTGGTTTAACAAAGTTTGGCAGATTTTCTATGAGCTGGCCATGCTTTTCAAATATGTAAATAAGTGTCCTTCAAACTAAGGGCTTTATAGACAAAATGTTCCACATTATGATTCTTGTTGTTCAGTTGCTCATTCGTGTCCGACTGTTTGGACCTCATGGACTGCAGCACACAGGCTTCCCTGTTCTTCACCATTTCCCAGAGCTTGCTCCAACTCATGTCCATTGAACGGATGGTGCCATCCAAACATCTCATTCTCTGTCATCACCTTCTCCTCCTGCCTTCAGTCTTTCTCAACATCAGGGTCTTTTCCAGTGAGTTGGCTCTTCATATCAGGTTGCCAAAGTATTAGAGCTTCAGCTTCAGCAGCAGTCCTTCCAATGAATATTCAGAGTTGATTTTCTTTAGGATTGTCTGGTTTGATCTCCTTTCTGTCCAAGGGACTCTCAAGAGTCTTCTCCAACACCACAGTTTGGAAACATTAATTCTTTGGCACTCAGCCTTCTTTATGGTCCAAGTCTCACAGCTGTACATGACTACTGGAAAAACCATAGCTTTGACTATATGGCACTTTGTCAGCAAAATAACATCTCTGCTTTTTAATAAGTTGTTCAGGTTTGTCATAGCTTTTCTTCCAAGGAGCTAGCATCTTTTAATTTTATGGCTGCAGTCACTGTCCACAGTGATGTTGGAGCCCAAGAAAATCAAGTCTGTCACTGTTTCCATTGTTTCCCTATCTATTTGCCGTGAAGTGATGGGACCAGATGCCATGATCTTAGTTTTTGAATGTTGAGTTTTAAGCCAGCATTTTTACCCTTTTTTCACCTTTGTCAAGAGGCTCTTTAGTCCCCCTTCGCTTTCTGCCATAAGGGTGGTATCATCTGCATATGCAGGAGACCCCAGTTCGATTCCTGGGTTGGGAAGATCCATTGGAAAAGGGATAGGCTACTCACTCCAGTGTTCTTGGGCTTCCCTTGTGGCTCAGCTGGTAAAATATCTATCTGCAATGTGGGAGACCTGGATTTGATCCCTGGTTGGGAAGATGCCCTGGAGAAGGGAAAGGATACCCACTCCAGTATTCTGGCCTAGAAAACTCCATGGACTATAGTCCATGGTTTCACAAAGAGTCGAACTTGACTGAGCCTTTTCATGTTTCACAGATCTGCATATCTGAGGTTGTTGATATTTCTCCTGGCAATCTGTATTCCAGCTTGTGCTTCATCTGACCTGGCATTTCACATGATGTACTCTACATTTAATTTAGATAAGCAGGATGACAATATATAGCCTTGACATACTCCTTTCCCAGTTTTGAACCAGTCTAAGGCAAATGGAGCTTTCCAGGTGGTACTAGTGGTGAGGAACCCACCTACCAATGCAGGTAGACATAAGAGATATTTCAATCCCTGGGTCAAGAATATCTCCTGGAGGAGGGCATGGCAACATATTCCAGTATTCTTGCCTGGAAAAATTCCATGGACAGAGGAGCCTGGCAGGCTATGGTCCATATGGATACAAAGAGTTGGGCACGACTGAAGAGACTTAGCATGCATGACGAAGGCAAACAGCCAAATCACCTGGATAATTAGAATTCAGCTTTTGCAGATCCATCTTTGCCTAGCCAGAACAGTCTCTTGGTTTTAACGTGGTCTGTGAGCACTCAGACCAGATCAGAATATATTTATTGTTTTGCTAAAAAAAACCAAACAAACCCCAATTCGTGTTAATTTTCAATGGAGATTTCTTTGTTTCCCAATTTGAGGAAAATTACATCTTTTTAAAAAAATATAAGAGATTTTGATAGGGTACTTTTGGTGGTAGCTCTTTTCCAGACAGGACAAATAGATGGTAGAAATGAAGACTGTGAAGATAAAACTGACTTGAAATTGACATAATCAAAATGTCCATATATTATGCAATCCTTTTCAAGTTCCACTTCTAATTTTTAAAGCTTATATATATATATATATATATATATATATATATATGTGTATGTATATATTTCATTTCATTTCATTTCATTGTGTATGGGCACTTGAGAAAAGTTATCTCAATCAGAAGCAAAGAGGGAGATATGCAGTATGACCATCTGTTTTACTATAAAACCCAGAGTTAAGCTAGTAGAATTTTCCTTATGAATATGTTGTATGAAGTACTATGGAAAAGAAGAAAAAGAATGCCTTGCTTTCAACCATACCAAGAATGCCCCTTCAACTCTAAATACACAATTAAAAAGTTGCATTCAACAGTCAAAGATAAAGGAGGTATCATTTAATTGATAACTGTTCTTATTTATCAAAGTAGTTGTTTTTAACTGGTTGTTCTTTTTTCTTAAATTATCTTTAATGATCTTTGCTTTCATTTGCATGATTTTTCAGATATCATATTAAATGCCTTCAGAGGTTTTCTCTAACCTTCTGCTAAGAAAAAAAAGAAAAGAAAAAGAAATCAAGAACCAGAGAAATATGCAGTTTCATAAATATAGAATTAGCTGATTTTATTGTGGTGTACAGCAAATAACCTTGAATGCATACATATAGTAAGTGACTACAAAGCTGTAGTGGATTTTCAACTTTTTAAATAGAGTAAAGCTGCAGTTGTTATATACTATCCTACTTTTAGTAAGGGCTTCCCTAGTGGCTCAGTGATACAGAATCTGCCTGCCAAAGCAGGAGACCCGAGTTCAGTCCCTGGGGCAGAAACATCCACTGGAGAAGGAAATGGCAGCCCATTCCTATATTCTTGCCTGGGAAATCCCATTAACAGTGGAGCCTGGTGGGTTACAGTCCATGGGGTCACAGAAGAGTCAGACACTTCTTATCAACTAAACAGCAGCAACAACAAGCTCTTTCCTCAAAGAATCTTAGGCTTGAGTCCTCCATGACAAGAGTAATAAAGCTTTGTGAGCTGTTGACTGACTAATCATACATTCAAGAGTGAAAAAAAAAATCTAATGTAGGGTGATCTAACTCTGCCAGTCTTCTTTAATCCCTTTCATATTCATTCCAATCTATAAAATCATGCTAGAGGGTGCTGCTGTCTTGGTTTATGTGGTTCTTTACAGGGTGTCTACAGTTGCCTCTGACATCTGTCTTGGCATTTGATTAGTCACTTCCTCAACATTCCTCAGTGACATCTGATGGTGTTCTGTTTTCCACACAGCTAAAAGAGCCACCCAATCATTCTCACATCACTTCATGTGAATTTTCTTCATAGTACTTTTTTTTTTTTTTTTTTTGGCTGCACCAGTTGTGGAGAAGGCACTGGCAACCCACTCCGGTACTCTTGCCTGGAAAATCCCATGAACTGAGGAGCCTGGTGGGCTGCGGTTCATGGGGTCGCGAAGAGTCGGACATGACTGAGCAACTTCACTTTCACTTTTCACTTTCCTGCATTGGAGAAGGAAATGGCAACCCACTCCAGTGTTCTTGCCTGGAGAATCCCAGGGATGGAGGAGCCTGGTGGGCTGCTGTCTACGGGGTCGCACAGAGTCAGACATGACTGACGTGACTTAGCAGCAGCAGCAGCAGCACCAGTTCATAGTTGCAGCATGTGGGGCCTTCGATCTCCATTGCAGCATGTGGGATCTAGTTCCCTGACCAGGGTGGGACCTGGGCCTCCTACGTGGGGAGCACAGAGTCTTAGCCACTGGACCACTGGGGAAGTCCCCTTCACAGCACTTTTTGTTTTCTGGTGTATTTTTTTATTTCTTTGATGTAGTTGTCTCTCTATATTAAGCTATAACCTCCAATGACAATCAGTGGATCTATGAATATTTTTGTGAGTCTATGTTGGAGTCATAAATTCTAAATAAAATATAGAGACAACTAAGCATTTAGATATTTAGATACATTAAAATTTTTCTTGTATATGTAGTGACTAAAGAAAAATATTTGTTAGTAGCATGCAAATACAAATAACTTTTAAAGTGCTAATTATTAATAATAAATGGATAATTTGATATTACTCCCTGAAATTTAAGACTTGTGAAACTCCTAACATTTGTGAAGTGTAAATATATTTTCACTTACTAACAACTATAATCAAGATAATAGGCTTTTCTGTAGCTATTAGAAACAGAGCAATTACTTGGATGTGAAACTTCAACTAGAACACACTTTCAATCTTTTGCTGATTGCTTTCCCTTCCTTTGAATAAGAGTCAGTCTCAGATGGATAACTGATGTTAATTTAAATTCATCTAGCTTCAAAAACAGTGGTCTAAGAGGAAACCAAAGTATAATTTTAAGTTTATTTAGGCTTTGATAGAGCAGATCTGGGAAAATAAGAGAAAGAGTACATGGGGAATGTCTTAAGATTTCTTACTTTTCAAGAGTGAGGCTATTTTCAACGACATTGCCTCTTTATTTTACTCTCACTTCCCTAGGCTGATTGAGGATTTTTCTGTCTTTGAGTCCTGTGCTATCTGTTGAGGAGGATTTTCCCAGCTCAGGTGCAGCGCTCGTTTTGCTCCAGCTCTGCTTCTGCATGTCCATTCCCTGATGCTGAGACCAAATGACTAGTGAATTGGGCCCTTGGGAAGAAATTAAGCGCGTGCATAGAAAATATGCAAGTTGGCAAATTCTTTTCTGCTTTCTTACGTGAAACATGTGTGGAGAATTCAGGCTTTATGTGGGCTTTTCAAAAACAGCAGTGTGATTTCTGGCATAAACTGCAAGACAATTCAAGTTCATGTGTATTTCCCACACTGTTAACACAACATAAACTTATAGGAGATTCTAATATAATAGTAGTACTTAATTCAATTTTCCCTTTAAATGCACTTGTTTTTTTTTAGTTTTATTGTGGAGAACCAACCACAATTCTATTCTGTTATATATAGACCATATGTACATATATACATGCATATATATATAATATACATGTCTGTTTGCATACCTTAATACTCATAAAATATTGTATTATGTATACATATGTACACATGTGATACTGTTTATGTGCATACATGAATATATGCAGCATTGTGCAAACATTTTCAGGTAATTATTTTTTCAGGTTTTCTGTTTAAGTGGAGTAGGCAGAAGTATAGGTAAATATACAGTTCAGTGAGTATCACTCTTAGGTCTTGAAAAAAATATCAATTTTTGTGTTTATCCACACTTTTGTCTTCCCTACTTAGACAAATCAAACCATTACGAAAAAGAACACCCTGAACCTGTGTGCAGAATATATGTACCTGAGAATTTTTCAGAAATGAAAGTCTGAGTGGCAACATGTTCTTTTTTTTGTCTCTGAAAAGTTAACTAAATTAGAGGAAGAAGAGAGGGACTCTGAATGAATTTTGTTTGTTTAGGTTGTAGATATGGACCTTAGGACTGGGAAGGAAAAACAACTCAACTTTCTCATACATTTTGGGGGTTATCTGTTACAAGATGATTCAAAATAATTGTCTCAAACTCTGACATACAAATGCAACATGCCTTTCAAAGGAAGGAGGATCTAAACTTAAAACAGGAAAAACATTGCCAAAGGCAAAAATCTGTTACATTTTCACAGTTTGAGGTAAAGAAAGTAGCTTTTACAAATCTTTGTATTATTACTACTAAGTAATTACTTGCTTATACAAATAGTTACTTTTATTTCTAGTCATTTAAGATTTTCTTTTTTTAAATTTAAGCCATCTCAGATGACAAACCAAGGAACAGCTCCAAACAGTGATACATTTTGCGTTTTCTAGTAGAGAAAGAGTGGGAGAGACAGAAAATAAGAAACAAGGAAGACAAAGGGAGAGAACAGGAGAGAAAAAAGGAAAGGCAGAAGGAGAGGGAGAGTAACCTTTAGGAAGAAGAGGATGGTGAGCATCCAGGTATCCTTTCTCTCCAGGGTATCAATGGATAGCAGCATCAATGAGTATCTCCTGGGATTGCATGTGAAGCAGCAGAAGAGAGCTCTTCACTGTCAGAGTTTGCTATTTGTTAGAGCAGACAGAAGGAGTTTGGGGATTGGCCCATTGTATAAGAAGGCCCGGTTATCCCACTGAGACAAGAGGTAACCTTTAAATGAAACTATGGTCATTTAGGAGCTGACATTTGAGTTCCTTGTGCACCCAGTCTCCACTATAATTTCCTGCCTCTAAACGAAGCAATGAACAAGGTTCAATTTAAGATCAGGGTGCAGAAACAGTGTCTGCTCCATTAAAATAAAAACTGTATTTCAGAAGTTGACAGGCGGTGGAGTTAGTTGCAGGGGAAAATTGGAAAATGATTGAAACTGCTTTTATGAATAGAACATTGAGAAAAGCAATGGCAACAGAAATAAAATCCACTGCCGTGGTCATAATATTTCTTAATTGACACATTAAATTAGACTGAATGCCCATGGGACTGTGGTTCCAGCCAGGATGTTGGCTAGTCGTGTCAAGGGCCACTTTTTCCAGTGATGTTTTTGTTAAATACCACTTTTGGACTACCAGTACTTCAGTGTGACACGGTTGAGCGTCTTCATCAGAAGTGGATTCAGGCTCTGTCTCCCTTCCCCTTGGCTCTCAAGACCTTTTCTGCACTGCCACTTACACCAGGTGTCCCTGAGCCTGTAACTAAAGCGACCCCTCCCTGGGCTCTGGGTCCGTTCCCTAGGGGACACAGCTGGGAACCTCCCCGTTGTCATCATTTGTCCATCTCCCTTCACCTTCTTTTTCTCCCGTAAACTTTTTTTTTTTTTGCATAAAAACCTTATCTTTCTTGGATTAAAACAACAATAGCAACAAAACAAATTAAAAAATAATTCTTTGACCTTCCTTCTATCTACTGCTCTACCTGGCTTCTCCTTCCCAGCAAACTTGCTTCAACCAGGGGGCTGGTTTGAGGACTGCTTTGCCCTGAAGCTGCCTCTGCACTGCACCCCGGGCGGGCTTAAGGGGTGGGAGCAGGGCGGGTCATACAGGGCTCCTCGCACTGGGGCTTTGGTGACCACAGTGGCTGTCTTCAAGTTCTTCGGAACTTTGCGTTTGAAGGCTTGCTTTGTCGGAAGTCTAATGAGATAGTAGGTGATGCTTCAGTTCTTGGATGATGCTTTCGGGAGCCTTGGGACTTCGACTCAGGTCGGGTCACCTCCTGAAGTTCTGCTTCCTGAGGAGGGGTTGGAAACAAGGGCTCTAGGTCCCTGCCTGGGAATTGCTGTCACTCCCAGCCCCAGGTGGCCACCACGGCTTGGTGAGAGAGGGGGGTATGTGTTTGATGTTGCCCTCCACCCCTAGTGGTCACGTGGGCAAGAGCACTGGGAGGGCTCTGTGTGGGAGCACCCGGTGTCTTGGGGGGTGTGGTGGTAAGGCAGCAGAGCTGATTCCCCACTGGTGCTGGCGGCACCATGGGGAGTTGGGTGGGGAATCTGGTGACCCTCGATGGAGGTCCCTAGGGCATCCCCCACCGAGACTGCAGTTCCTCGGAGGAGCTGGCCCACTGTGGTTGTGGCTTGGAAAGGGGAGGTGGATTTCCCTGACCCTCGCCAGCTCGCATATTCATTTTGCACTGAACCCTGAAAGTGATGTAGCTGGTCCTGGCTGGACGCTGACTAAGGTCAACTGATGACCCTAAGGAAGCTGATCACCCTAAGGTCACTGAGACCTACTTGCTGCAAAACTCAGGTTGCTCCCCAGGGCTTGTCCTCGCTAAATTCACCACTGCATTAGCCGCCATCAAGCTCTCCTTCCTCCTCCCCTTTCTCCTCTTCCCTGCAGCTGTGACCACGTGTCCCTTTCCCCCTCCTGTCTCCCTGTCAGTCTGCCTTGCAATATCCTCCTCCTCAGCCCTGGTTTACTGCTAGTGCTCTGGAGTGTGGGGACATTGGTTTCAGGGTTTCTGCCCTGCCATTCACGCACTTCCTTTTTCATGACTTTCGTCCCATTGTGTGCTGACTGTCCTGCCCAATCCATATCTTATGCTCTGAGTATCATCCTGGCAGTTCACTCTGTCCAGTGACCTGATCTTACTTTCCATAGCCCACACTTCTTCTAAGATTGCAGAGAAATTCATCTTTGCTAAAAATTGCTGCTTACTCAGCATTTCCTAAAAGCAAGGCTTGCTGGTTATATGTTTATTTCTAGAACTCTCGCTTTTGCTTAATTGTCAACATACATTTCATGGTTGAAGAAACAGAGGCTCAGAGAGCTAAAGAAGCCAGCCTGAGATCTCACAACTACTAAATTACTCAAAAATTGGTTAAATTCCAAAACATATTTCTATCTACTCTAGCGACAAAGTACCACAATGATACTTGTATTAGATACGAATGAGCTATTCTATTACCTCTTCAAGGTAAAACTAATAAGCACTAGTTACGTGCCAAACACTGTGTTCTAATTGCTTTACATATGTTAACTCATGTAATCAACAGATTATGAGATACATACTATTACTGTAGAGCTGGAGAAACCAAGACCCAGGAGTTTAGTAACTGAGGTCATGCGCATGGTAGGAAGAACTGAGTCAGGATTTCAGCCTAAGCAGTCAGCCACCCCTGCTCTGGGTGTAGCTGCTGTGCCACACGCCTTCCTCCAGGCAGCTACAAGTTGGCACTTGCCATCGGCAGTTGCCATCTACCACCATAAGGCTTAACTCATGTGCTGCTGCAGCTGCCGGTTTTCAACACTCCCTGAAAGATCAGGATGGAGAGAAGAAAGGAAGCACTCCATGCTGTGGGAAAAACTGGCAGGATAGGTCTTCAGATAGATTTTTTCAGGAGCCAATTTTACAAACCCAATTATTATATCTCCTGATATCTAGAAGAGCACTAAAATCTTTCATGGTGATAACTGCTCCTCATGACTAGCAGAAACCTTCTGCAAAAAAAAAAAAAATAATGTGATTGACTGCATACTGCCCCTTCATCAAAACCACGTACATACTGTCCTCCCTGCCCTGCCTTTTTGGAGCAGTTTCTCGGAGCTATCTGAGGCGCTGTCTCCCAGGCTATAGTCCTCACTTTGCCCCCAATAAAACTTAACTCACTGTCCTCACATTATTCATTTTTTTAAAAAGTCAAATTGCTCTGTTTTGTCCATAAGCAACTCTAAGAAGTTAAGAAAGTGGCTCCTCTGTCTTTCACATTGTCTATCTTTTGAACAGTTGTAATATTATATGGTCACACTATCTCTACTGAGAAACTAACTGGAAGAAAGCTAGAGGCATGAAAATTCTCTAAACACAACATGGAAGATAATATCTTATGTGTGATTTTTAAGTCTTGTTTAGCCTCCTGTACTGCATTTTCCCTTCTGGGGGAGAGAAATCGAGTTTCACAGAGTCCTAAGTAATTCTTCTGAAGTCTGTATTAGCCATAATAACATGGAGGACTAATAAAGTGCTTAAATGCTGAGATAAGTAACTAAGGAGTAACAATATTTAAAAGTTTATTCATTCATCAAATATTTACTGAGTGTCCATTATGAGCCAGATATTGTCCTAGGCTTAGGAGAGACCGTGGTGAACAAAATGCAATTTCTATCCACAAAGACTTCATTCTTCTAGGGGAGACAGAGAAACCCCATGGGGCACATGGGGAGCAGCACCTAGAGAAATCCCCGGGCAGAAGGAAAGCTGTCTGCTGGAGGCAGGAAAACTAAAGAGCCCCAGACAAGGTCTACCAGCAGTAGACCAGACCTTACATCCTCACTGCACACTGACTAGGTCACCTCTCAATGCCTCACTTTTCTCATCTGTGAAATGAGTTGTTGCCTTGTTGCATTGTAAGGCTTAAATGAGCTAATCTCTGAACTGTTTAGAGCATAATATGCAGCCACTAAATGTTAACTAGTACTGTTACTATTATAATTACTGTCATTAGAGCTGAGGCTGAACTCAAGGAAAGCTAACACTTTCTCTCAAAGAGGAATATATTTATGTTTCTCCCAAATTTCTAACTTATCTCTCCCTCTACCTTTCTCCTTTGGTAATCATAATTTTTTTTTTCTATACTGTATGGCACAGGGAACTATATCTAGTATTTTGCAATAACCTATATGGGAAAAGAATCTGAGAAAGAATATGTAACTGAATATTATATATGCCAGCATACCAGGTTGCTCCAGTTGTGTCTGACTCTTTGCAATCCCGTGTACTGTAGCCCACCAGGCTCATCTGTCCTTGGAATTCCCCAGGCAAGAATTCTGGAGTGGCTTGCCCTGCCCTCCTCCAAGGGTTCTTCCTGACCCAGGTACTGAACCCACATCTTTTACGTCTCCTGCATTGGCAGGCAGGTTCTTTACCATTAGCACCACCTGGGAAGCCCAAATATTATATATATATGTAGCTGAATTGGGCCAATGGACAGAGAAGCCTGGTGAGCTACAGTCCATGGGATCACAAAAGAGTCAGACGTGACCTAACAACAAAATAACAACAACAACAAAAATATAACTGAATCACTTTGCCGTACACCTTAAACTAACACACTGTAAATCAACTACACTCAATAAGTTTGTTAAAAAAGAGGAGCGTGTTATCTTAAACTGCTCCCACTCACCCAAATGATCCAATCAAATGAGCATGGATTCCCTGAGAGAGTCCCCCATTGGGGCATAAAAGAGTATTATGGCTTTTTCTACAGCTCCTGTCTCTGGTTACCTCTGTCCCACACAGGGGATTCTTTGTGGCTAGAGATGGAGTGGGTGGTGGCAACTCCTGCTGAAGCTTGGGAAGTCTGTTTCTGAGTTTCTACCTCGGTAGATTTGTCTATGGGGAGGCGAGGGGTAGATTTGGTATTCAGAGCTTCCTCTGAGTACAACATCCTTGGCTCCAAGTTCCACTTTCCTGGAGATGTGCCTCTGGGACCTGGGAATCTCTCTCACTAGTTCACCTTCCCCAGGTCAGATGACTCAGAAGCAAACTTGATTTTCCTTGGATTATGGCTTTTAAATTCATCTAAGGAAATACAAAATAAGGCAACAGTAGAAATAAACGCACATTTTAGTATTTAGAAAATCCCTCTTATTTTAAAATCAATTCACTGTTCTATTCTCTTGTTTTTCCAAGATGAGATCATCACTGCCCAAACTTTTAAAGCAGAGTGAAGGACACTCCACTTCTATGACTGACAGGATTCTCCACTTGTGTCCTGTGTCAGTCAGGGAAACAAAACTCATAGTAGGGATTCTGACAGGGGCAAATTAAGGTGGGAAATTTGTTAAGTGTTGGATAGCTGGAATAGCAAAGACAGGGAACAGAGATAATAACTGAAGCCAGCAGCTCCACCCCTGGGGCTGGGGAAACAAAGGGGAGGAGTTGGGTGGTCAGAATTCAGATGCTCACAAGTGGGCCCCCATGTCCTGGGACTGAGACCTCTGAGGAAGGGTTGCTTCTGGTGCCTTGCAGGGCACAGTGAGGCTGTTTGGGAAGATGGGGAAAAAAAAGCTGGAGATGGGAATTAACAGTCCCTATCAAGGTGGAGGACTTCCAATATTCATTGTAAGGACTGATGCTGAAGCACCAATACTTTGGCCACCTGATGTGAAGAACTGACTCACTGGGAAAAACCCCGATGCTGGGAAAGATTGAAGGCAGGAGGAGAAGGGGACAGCAGAGGATGAGATGGCTGGATGGCATCACTGACTCGATGGACATGAGTTTGAGCAAGCTCTGGGAGTTGGTGATGGACAGGGAAGCCTGGTGTGTTGCAGTCCATGGGGTTGCAAAGAGTTGGACATGACTGAACGACTGAACATGGTGAAGGGTCATTGCTGAAGCACTTTGAAAGGATTGAGAAGCAAAGCAAGAGGGGAGCAGGGCTGTTCGGTTGCAGGAGTAGGTCTGTTACTAAGAGAAAATTATTTTGTAACCAGAACAAGTCATTTGCCTGCTTTAGGGATAGGCTTCTAAATGTGCCCAAATCTCTGCAAATGCAGGGGGCCTGCTTCTTATGGGGGCCGACTGCCTGTGTCGTGGCTAAGCCAGGCATGGTTGTGTTTTGCTATTGAGGTTATTGGGGGACAACTTAGTGAAATCAGCTCCCTGGAGATCCTGTGTACACTTAACATAATTTTCACCACATTCAAATGGGACAGCTTCTTCAGGCTGCAGATGAGCATTCCATGACTTTTAGAACAGAGAAACATTTTGTTTTCAGTAAGTTGACATAAACTCCTGATCATCGTCTTAGCACCTTCTCTTTTTTCTTAAATCCTCACATCTAATCCAATTACACTAATCTTAATTCTATCAATTTATCTATCTACTATTGTTAAGGGAAAATGCAAATTAAAAAATACAAGGTTTAATTCTCTCTGTTAAGAATAAAGGAAGAGACTGGACTCTTTTCTCTCTTTTCCTAGAGCATTTACTTTAGAAAACTTGTAGTTTCTCTCTTTGAAATATATATAAATCTTTTAAAAGCTAAATATTCTCTTCATAGCTTTATGACAAGTCACGCTTTTCTCTGAGACCTGGGAGCCATCTCTTTGAAATATAAACATCTAGGGACATAGCTCCCCTATCTCCCAGTTTGTGTATGAGGGTAGGTGTCTGACTTGGCAGTGTGTGTGTGTGTGTGTGTGTGTGTGTGTGTGTGCATGCTCAGTCATGTCTGACTCTTTGCGACCCCATGGACTGTTGCCCACCAGGCTCTTCTGTCCATGTTATTCTCCCGGCAAGAATACTGGAGTAGGTAGCCATTTCCTTTTCCAAGGGATCTTCCTAACCCAGGGATCGAAACTTTGTCTCTTGGCAGGTGGATTCTTTACCTCTGCACCACCTGGGAAGCCCCCAACCTCGCTGCAACTTGCAAAGCTATCTCCTTAAAGATATGAGAAGTTTATTCTTTTTTTGGGGGTGGGGGTGGGATAACGCCAATTAGCAAACACAAATGGCTACCTCAGTTACTGGGTGAATCTAGGATTAGCTGTGTCTGACAAATGGAGTTGTCAAGTCTTCTTGCTTGAGACTAGTCACTGTTTCTCTCGAGAACTTGTATGGAATAGGGCATATCTGCTCAGCCGTATAATGTGTGCAGATGGCCTGTACTGCACATAGCATTCTGGTTTGATGCTTATTCAGTAATGGAAGTTTTCTTTCTCCACTGCCTTTGTGGAGAGGATCTCTGGCTTGGGAGCTTTTGATTTTAATTACATTGATTTATAAATATCTACTTCTCTCTCTCTGTCCGTTTTTGTCCCACCACATCATTTGCCATAGTTACCTGCCTTCAGTATTTGTCTCCTTGCTTCTTTTCTTGCTTCCTCTGCACAGTCAGCCTGTGGCCTTTTAAAGATGCAGTTCAGTTTATGTTATTCCTCTTCCTAAAATCCTGCAGTGCCTCCCATTGTGGCTCAAATGAAACCTAAAGTCCTACAAGCCCTGGGCAGTCTGGCCCTTTTCCATCCTCCCAAAGAGCCCCTGCCTCTCTCCTGCCTGCTCGTTATGTTCCGGCCCTGCTGGTCTGTTTCAATTACCCGAACCTATCAAGTTTGTTCCCTCCCAGGACTTTCCTACTGCCAGTCACTTGGCCTGGAATGTTCCTTACCTCGCTCCCTATGGTTTATTACTCAACCAATTTTAACCTAACTATACCTTCTGTAGAGAGCTACCCTGGAGTTAGTTTGGTCTTGTGACTTACAGCATTATACCCTTTTCTATGAGCAGAGAGTTTATCAGCATCCATAACCATGTATTTATTGATTCATTGCGTGTTTGTTGCACAAAGACAGGGGCCATACATTTCTGACCCCCACATCACTGGAAAGCCAGTGCCACTCTGGCATCTGAAACATGGTATATCCTCAGCAGCTGTTTGCTAATTACGTGGGACTCCACTGAAGTTCATCTTAAAGGGAAACATCTCTAAATATCAGTCCCCCTTTTCCTGTTTGTGCTGTCTCCTGTGGGAGGGCTGGACCGAAGGGATGCATGTAGAACACTGCACTTTCTGGGGAATAGAGCAATTTCAGTGCTTCAAAACCTCTGAAGCCCAGTTGACAACTTGCTGGTTTTCTTGACAACTCTCTGTTAAATTACAGTCTATGAGGCGAGGACTGCAGCCCAGCCACAGCTGGTGGCATGCTGGGGCGCTTAGGCACCCCTCAGAAGTGAGAAGAGCTCTCCTCCATCTGTCAAACCATCAGAATGCTTTCCAACTTGCATTGGAAGTCAGCACTTTACTGGTCATACCAGAGGTGTGGCAGAGCTCCCACCTCAGTTAGGTGGACAGGGGTCTGGGTTTGCTGTGGGTCTGGTTGAAGAAAGTGCTGGGCCACGACAGGTCCCTGGGGGAGAGGCTGGCCACTGACCTGCATTTCACTGAAGAAGTTCAAGAAAGAGTGATTTTAATGAAACAGGTTTAGCTCATGAAGCATGTAACCAGACAAACAAGATTGCTTCTAGGTAAATGGTTTGCAAACTCTTTTGGTGTTTTCCGCTTGGTTTTATTTATTTATTCTTCACACTGGTAGCTTCACACTGAAACTTCACAGCTTCACAGTGGTTATGAAAAATGGAATATTTCCTGCCATATTAGTAAACGAAGAATGTCATAGTCATCAGCAATTACAGTACCGAGAATGGCTAATGGTGAGCTGGTGAGCCCTGAGGTAACATAGGAAGGGAAGAATACTTGCCATCTAGAAACCATCAGATGTAGCCACTCCCTATGGTGACCCCAGAGAAAACTCAGGATGTGAAAACACAGGATACTGGCCCCAGATAGCTGAGGTGCATATCAAAGGAATGACTTCCCTGAGCCCAGACTCTTGTATCTCCCCATACATAGAAAAGCACTAAATTCCTTAGCTCGGGATATCTACTTTTCTTTAATTAACAATAGTCTTTTTTTTTTCATTTATTTTTATTAGTTGGAGGCTAATTACTTTACAATATTGTAGTGGTTTTTGTCATACATTGACATGAATCAGCCATGGATTTACATGTATTCCCCATCCCGATCCCCCCTCCCACCTCCCTCTCCACTTGATATTCTTTTGATGTCAGACTACTTGCCCTTTGTTGCGAAAGTTCTTTTTAACCTGACTCCTCCTTGTAGCAGCTCCCTCAGGGTTACTTGAGATACTGCCTCTATGTCTTAAGTCCTAAAATTTCCCACTGAATAAAATCATACCTCTCAACTTAAAAGTTGTAAATATTTTTTCAAGTCTGAAGTTACTAGTTTTATTTTTTAAATGCCCTTAACAAACATGTCTATGAGCCTGAATAGCATTAGTGATAACAGTGGAGAGCTCACTGCACAGTGTTATTAATGAGGCACAGAATGCTGTAAATAATATGATTTAAATAGAGAGATTGTCCACCTCCTCTCTGTTCCCCCAGGGACTGAGCAAGAAGAATTCTGGGAACAAATAAATCTGTCCTCATGCACAGACCACAAAGTTGGTTCCCATTTGTGATTTGATGTTTAGTTTTGATTAGTTTTGACTCAACTACAGGCAGTTGGTTTTTGCTTGTTCCACACTGGCCATGGGCATCATTCACCCTGGGCTGTGGCTGGATTGCTGTTGCCCTGCTTCTGCAAAAGCTGCCAGGCCTGCCGCCCTTTTTTTAACCTGGCGGTCCTAAGTCAATAACGCAAGTTGAGCTGACCAACCATGCTGCCTATGGAATTGCTTCCCCACTTGCTTTTCCTGTCTTTGAAAGTGCTGCAGCAGCTGTGGTCAGTGACCCGCATAGTGAAAACTATCTATGCTTTTGGGCTGCCTGTCTCCCTGCTCAGCCCAGCTCCTTGGACTAAAGGGGATTCAGGCCAAGTTCAACAGAGAAGCCTGTGATTTCCCCAGGGCTGCTTCAGAAAACTGAATCTCTTCCCAAGCCTGCAGGTCCAAGGAGCCAAGATTTAAACAATTAACTCTCTTAATACAGTTACTACCAATTTTTTATTTGGCCTCTGCCTCAGATTGGAAGCACCCTTCTGCTTACAAATCCCTTGACACCACTTTTAAATCATAATTGTCAAAGTTTCTGTAACCGTGCTGCATAGAATGATCTTGAGGCTTTTGGCTGCTTCTTGGCATTTCTACCTAGTCAGATTCCCAGGGAGTGGGCCTAGAAATCTTCATTTTTATCAAGCGCTCACAAATATACTTATGAGTGAACATTTGAAATTCACTGAGGTGTGTGTCACAGAGTTGTTCAGTCTCTCAGTCGTGTCTGACTCTTTGCGGTCCCATGGACTGCAGCACGTCAGGCTTCCCTGTCTTTCACCATCTCCTGGAGTTTGTTCAAACTCACGTCTGTTGAGTCAATGATGCTGTTCTCTGTCACCCCTTCTCCTCTTGCCCTCATTCTTTCCCAGCATCAGGATCTTTTCTAATGAGTCAGCTCTTTGCATCAGGTGACCAAAGTATTGGAGTTTCAGCTTCAGCATCAGTCCTTCCAATGAACACCCAGGACTGATCTCCTTTAGGATGGACTGGTTGGATCTCCTTGCAGTCCAAGGGCCTCTCAAGAGTCTTCTCCAACACCACAGTTCAAAAGCATCAATTCTTCAGTGCTCAGCCTTCCTTATGGTCCAACTCTCACGTCCATACATGACCACTGGAAAAACCGTAGCTTTGACTAGATGGATCTTTGTCAGCAAAGTGATGTCTCTGCTTTTTAATATGCTGTCTAGGTTTGTCATAGCTGTTCTTCCAAGGAGCAAGTGTTTTTTATTTTTATTTTTTTTATTTTATTGTGTTTTTTAATTTTATGGCTTCAGTCACCATCCGCAATGATTTTGGAGTCCAAGAAAATAAAATCTGTCACTGTTTCCATTTTTTCCCTATCTATTTGCTATGAAGGGATGGGACCCAATGCCATAGTAACTGTTAATATGTTAACTCATTGTTATGAAAATTCATGGGAAATGACAGTTAAACAAAAAACCCATTGTCTTTTGTAATGCATCTTACAGAGTATGTCTACTTGAGAGTGAGCCCTCTTTAAACTATGCAGCTAACTCACAGTCCCTAAATGAATTATTTGGTGACAAGTGCAAGCCACACATTCATCATTAGAGCCCTGTTGATTTTTTAGATACTGAAGATATACATGAGTTCGTGGTTAATGTTATTACAGAAATGATATGATATAAAGTGGAGTAGAAATTATTTGGCGGCAGAATTTATTTTAGAAGTTTTATATATATCAGAGTAATTTTCATTTTTTAGAATCATTAAGGATTGGAGTTACTTACATTGTTCAGTTGTAATTTACTATCTTCAAAGGGGAAACTAGTCACTGTAAAAGCTATTTACACTTATATTTGGGAACCATATGATGTCTTGCAAGATACTTATTATAGGACACGTGTGTGTGCTAGGTTGCTCAGTTGTGTCTGACTCTGCGACTCTACGGACTATAGCCCACCAGTCTCCTCTGTCCGTGGCATCCTCCAGGCAAGAATACTGGAGTAGGTTGCTGTGCCCTCCTCCAGGGGGATCTTCCCAGCCCAATATCAAACCCGTGTCTCTCGTGTCTTCTGCACTGGCAGGCAGGTTCTTTACCACTAGCATCACCTGGGAAGCCCATTGTAGTATATATGGAGGGTTTTAACAGCTTCTCTTGACTCACTTTCAATACAGAGGAATCAGCCTATTTGAATAAAGTAGAAACATATAAGAAATGATTTTTTTTACCCTTGAGGTGAGTAATAATAAACACTGTGATGTTTATACTGGTGGAAGGCAGAGTGTTGTGATGTTGTGGAATGTAATCTTGGGGTTCCTGAAGTTTTAACACACAGCACCTTCAATAATTTCTGAGGGGAAATTCCATCATTTGTTGTCTACTGTAATGTCTGAGATCTTCAGACTGGCTCTTCATGGGACCAGACTTGTTACCTGGTTTGTTTCTGGAGCTATTAGCATGCTCCAAAACTTCTTACCTTGTGAACCATCTCTTATTGGATCCTAGAGAATAAATCCAAAAGGATCATCAGCGGTTTGTGAATTAGTCAAGGTAGCTGGGCTAAGAGACTTCTTACATGAAGACTTTTCTTATTCTAGTTAGAATCAGAAGCTCTGTGCCCAGTGCTTGGTACAGTGTTATGTTGTGCTGTAAATACCAGCAATGCAGAGCTGGAGAGGGCTTGTAGAGACCAGTCAGTCCAGTTCTGCATTCTCTGTTTGTCCTCTGGATAGCGGTGACTGCCCTCTTTCCTAGTCACTTCCACATTCTTATACATTGTTACAGTTACACAGGACAGACTTCATGAAGGCAGATCTTAGTCGTGGAACCGTAATGTAAAGAAAAATTATGTGATACAGGAAACGACAAGAGTAGAATTTTGTTTGCTTGGGGGTTTAGGATTGTGCTTTTTCCTTTGTCAATGTGCAAACCTGAAAGTGAGCAGATGGGTCTCCTTACAAAAAAAGAGAGGGAAAGGAGAGGAAAAAAAGCTAGAAATTTTAGAGTCACTGTGTTTCTCCCCAAATACAACAAATACAAGAGACCCTTGCCTTATATGTAAGGAAGACTTAGCATTTCTTTGTGAAAGTAATACAACGTTAAACCTTTCTTTCCTGGATTAGCCTCCCCAACCTCCCCCATCCATGTGTCTCTTTTAGTCATTGGAGTTAGTTGTTTGAGGACTGATAAACAGTGGATGAAAAGTACAAAGCATCTGGCTCAGGAAAAGGAGAGAATTTATGGCAGAATCACTGAGTTTGTATGTAAAGAGAAAAAGAGTGGAGAATGGCTGTATGTTGCTTTAATCTAGTGTGCCTGAGGTGCATTGTAGAAACTTCCTTTATAGATATTTCTCTTTTTTAACTCATGCTCTAAATCCTGCTGTAAGAGGTCAAAATGACCACAATTCATTTTACAGTGGAAGATGTTTTGCAGAATTTAAATTTTAGTGAGTTACCATCTCAAAGGAATGAAGGCAGTAGAAACAATTGTGCTTATGTCACCTGAGCTATTAGATCAGTTGAAAATTGTGCCATGTACTCAAATATCATTTGGATTCAATTTGCCTCACACTTGCCTTTTCTTGTTCTGTACAACCTCCCTGGGATCTCATACACTCACACAATTTCAGCTCCCAAGAGTGAACTAATGGGTCCCAAGGCTAGATTTTATTTAGACCATTCCTATGGAAGTATTTAATATTGTCCACTAGAAGCAAAAGGATAATACTTTATTTTGTAAGACCCACTGGCACTTGGTGACTTAAAGGAAGAAATATCTGTTTGGTTTATGATGATGTTATCTAACCAAAACTCTGATGATTTCCTTAATTATTCAAGGTTATGATTCTTATTACAAAAGCCATTGTTGTTAGTTTTATATTTAAGCAAGAACAAAGATATATTAGATGCTGTGCAAAATGTACCCAAGTAGGTTCCAGTAACTATGAGGAGATATGATGGAAAAGATTGAATTCATTCCTTCAGGTGATCAAAAATCATGTTTTGTTTTTACTTTAGTATCTTTACCTTTGAAGAATGCAAGCCTGATACACATATTTTTCTTTCTTTTTTTCTATGAATGTACTCATCTTAAACATATGGATTCATTCAAAGCAGTTTTGCTCATGTTTAGTGGGTTCATTAGAGCAATACAAAGCAAAATGGTGTCACTATAACTGTCTATCTATGTATCTATCTATTTATGTATCTATTTTTCAATCTAACTGGCAGGGACTGGTCAATTAGTAATAAGGCATTGGTAATTGGTGAGAATATGCAATCAATGGCTGATTAACTGACTACCATCCATGAGAAAATGAGCCCATCTTATAACTCGCTGTTGGAAAAGAATCTGCCTGCAATGCAGAAGATCCTGGTTTGATTCCTGGGTCAGGAAGATCTGCTTGAGAAGGGATAGGTTACCCACTCCAGTATTCTTGGGCTTCTCTTGTGGCTCAGTTGGTAAAGAATCTGCCTGCAGTGTGGGAGACCTGGGTTTGAACCCTGGGTTGGGAAGATCCCCTGGAGGAGGGAAAGGCTACCCACTCCAGTATTCTGGCCTAGAGAATTCCATGGACTGAGCAGCTTTCACTTTCACTTTTATAATTTGCTGTGCATGAACCATTATGTATTATAGAGTTGACTATAGTTTTATTTTAGTAGTGATTTTGAGCTCTTGGCTACTACTTATTACTACATTTGTTTAGCTTAGTTATTTTGTTTGCCCAGTCTCTCAATAGGATGTCATTCTGCAGATATTTAATAAATATTTTTTATTTATTGAATAAAAATAATATAATGAATAACTTATACCAGATAGTCTAGACTTTGTTCCAGGGAAAGATGGGGTGTCTGAAAGAATGTTAACTAATATTGAATCCCTTCTCTTCTAAATTAAAAAGTTTTTTTTTTTTTTTTTCTAGAAGGGCACGAAAACCTCCAAGATCCTCTTTCAGAGGAAGTAGCTTTTTGCTTCTTTTTGGATTAGGTACACATATCCTTGTCATGTTCATCAGTGATCATCAGGCTTTTCTTTATTGTTTATAGACTGGGCAAGACTCTGTAAAGACTCTTACTTTGGAAGATAGTAATAAACACAATAGTAATAAACAACGCTTCTGCCGGCTGCAATGGACCATGCAGAAGCTCGGCTGAGAGGAGCTACCCCACGCCCAAGGTTAGGGGTGGCGACCCACAGTGCCAGGCTGCAATGGCGCACGCGTGGCGGAGAGGAGCTACCCCACATCCGAGGTCAGGGGTGGTGGCCGAGAGGAGCCACGTCCAAGGAGCCGGCTGCGCGGGCGCAGGAGGGCCGAGAGGAGCTACTCTACATTCAAGGTCAGGAGGGGTGACGTCGCCCAAGGTAAGGAGCAGCCACTGCGCTTTGCTGGAGCAGCCATGAAGAGATACCCCACGTCCAAGGTAAGAGAAACCCAAGTAAGATGGTAGGTGGTGCGAGAGGGCATCAGAGGGCAGACACACTGAAACCATAATCACAGAAAACTAGCCAATCTGATCACAGGACCACAGTTGTGTCTAACTCAGTGAAATCAAGCCATGCCGTGTGGGGCCACCCAAGATGGATGGGTCATGGTGGAGAGGTCTGACAGAATGTGGTCCACCAGAGATGGGAATGGCAAACCACTTCAGTGTTCTTGCCTTGAGAACCCCATGAACAGTATGAAAAGACAAAATGATAGGATACCTAAAGAAGAACTCGCAGGTATGTAGGTGCCCAATATGCTACTGGAGATCAGGGGAGAAATAACTCCAGAAAGAATGAAGGGATGGAGCTAAAGCAAAATCAATACCCAGTTGTGGATGTGACTGGTGATAGAAGCAAGGTCTGATACTCTAAAGAGCAATAGTGTATAGGAACCTGGAATGTTAGGTCCATGAATCAAGGCAAATTGGAAGTGGTCAAACAGGAGATGGCAAGAGTGAATGTCGACATTGTAGGAATCAGCAAACTAAAATGGACTGGAATGGGTGAATTTAACTCAGATGACCATTATATCTACTACTGTGGGCAGGAATCCCTTAGAAGAAATGGAGTAGCCATCATGGTCAACAAGAGTCCAAAATGCAGTACTTGGATGCAGTCTCAAAAACAACAGAATGATCTCTGTTCGTTTCCAAGGCAAACCATTCAATGTTATGGTAATCCAAGCCGATGCCCCAACCAGTAATGCTGAAGAAGCTGAAGTTGAACGGTTCTATGAAGACCTACAAGACCTTTTAGAACTAACACCCAAAAAAGATGTCCTTTTCATTATAGGGGACTGGAATGCAAAAGTAGGAAGTCAAGAAACACCTGGAGTAACAGGCATATTTGGCCTTGGAGTATGGAATAAAACAGGGCAAAGGCTAATAGAGTTTTGCCAAGAGAACTCACTGGTCACAGCAAACACCCTCTTCCAACAACACAAGAGAAGACTGTATACATGGACATCACCAGATGGTCAACACTGAAATCAGATTATGTTCTTTGCAGCCAAAGATGGAGAAACTCTATACAGTCAGCAAAAACAAGACCAGGAGCTGACTGTGGCTCAGATGATGAACTCCTTATTGCCAAATTCAGACTTAAATTGAAGAAAGTAGGGAAAACCACTAGACCATTCAGGTATGACCTAAATCAAATCCCTTATGATTATACAGTGGAAGTGAGATATAGATTTAAGGGACTAGATCTGATAGATAGAGTGCCTGATGAGCTATGGATGGAGGTTTGTGACATTGTACAGGAGACAGGGATCAAGACCATTCCCATGGAAAAGAAATGAAAAAAGGCAAAAATGGTTGTCTGAGGAGGCCTTACAAATAGCTGTGAAAAGAAGAGAAGTGAAAAGCAAAGGAGAAAAGGAAAGATATTCCCATTTGAATGCACAATTCCAAAGAATAGCAAGGAGAGATAAGAAAGCCTTCCTCAGCAATCAATGCAAAGAAATAGAGGAAAACAACAGAATGGGAAAGACTAGAGATCTCTTCAAGAAAATTAGGGATACCAAGGGAACATTTCATGCAAAGATGGGTTTAATAAAGGACAGAAATGTTATGGACCTAACAGAAGCAGAAAATATTAAGAAGAGGTGGCAAGAATACACAGAAGAACTGTACAAAAAAGATCTTCATGATCCAGATAATCACGATGATGTGATCACTCACCTAGAGCCAGACATCCTGGAATGTGAAGTCAAGTGGGCCTTAGAAAGCATCACTATGAACAAAGCTAGTAGAGGTGATGGAATTCCAGTTGAACTATTTCAAATCCTAAAAGATGATGCTGTGAATGTGCTACATTCAATATGCCAGCAAATTTGGAAAACTCAGCAGTGGCCGCAGGACTGGAAAAGGTCAGTTTTCATTCCAGTCCCAAAGAAGGGTAATGCCAAAGAATGCTCAAACTATCGCACAATTGCACTCCTCTCACACGCTAGCAAAGTAATGATCAAAATTCTCCAAGCCAAGCTTTAGCAATATGTGAACCATGAACTTCCAGATGTTCAAACTGGTTTTAGAAAAGGCAGAGGAACCAGAGATCAAATTGCCAACATCTGCTGGATCATCGAAAAAGCAAGAGAGTTCCAGAAAAACATTTATTTCTCCTTCATTGACTATGCCAAAGCCTTTGACTGTGTGGATCACAGTAAAGTGTGGAAAATTCTGAAAGAGATGGGAATACCAGACCACCTAACCTGCCTCTTGAGAAACCTATATGCAGGTCAGGAAGCAACAGTTAGAACCGGACATGGAACAACAGACTAGTTCCAAATAGGAAAAGGATTACGTCAAGGCTATATGTTGTCACCCTGCCTATTTAACTTATATGCAGAGTATATCATGAGAAATACTGGGCTGTAAGAAGCACAAGCTGGAATCAAGATTGCCGGGAGAAATATCAATAACCTCAGCTTTGCAGATGACACCACTCTTATGGCAGAAAGTGAAGAGGAACTAAAAAGCTTCTTGATGAAAGTAAAAGAGGAAAAAAAAAAAGAAGAAAGTAAAAGAGGAGAGTGAAAAAGTTGGCTTAAAGTTCAACATTCAGAAAACTAAGATCATGGCATCTGATCAATCACTTCATGGGAAATAGATGGGGAAACAGTGGAAACAGTGTCAGACTTTATTTTTTTGGGCTCAAAAATCACTGCAGATGGTGACTGCAGCCATGAAATTAAAAGACGATTACTCCTTGGAAGGAAAGTTATGACCAACCTAGATAGCATATAAAAAGCAGAGACATTACTTTGCCAACAAAGGTCCATATAGTCAAGGCTATGGTTTGTCCAGTGGTCATGTATGGATGTGAGAGTTGGATGGTGAAGAAAGCTGAGCACCAAAGAATTGATGCTTTTGAACTGTGGTCTTGGAGAAGACTCTTGAGAATCCCTTGGACTGCAAGGAGATCCAACCAGTCCATCGTAAAGGAGATCAGTCCTGGGTGTTCCTTGGAAGGACTGATGCTGAAGCTGAAACTCCATACTTGGACCACCTCATGTGAAGTGTTGACTCATTGGAAAAGACCCTGATGCTGGGAGGGGTTGGGGGCAGGAGGCAAAGGGGACGACAGAGGATGAGATGGCTGGATGGCATCACCGATTCAATGGACGTGAGTTTGGGTAAGCTCCGGGAGTTGGTGATGGACAGGGAGGCCTGGTGTGCTGTGATTCGTGGGATCGCAGAGTTGGACACAACTCAGCAACTGAACTGAACTGAATAAGCACAATTGAAAGAGGACTGATGAAGCTTGGTTTTTGGAACAGACACTCTGAAAGTTTATAGTAATAATTGCTTTTGGGAGCAATGTCTTGCTTGGAACTGTATTTATATTAGCATAAACCAGCGTAATTGCTGAGTTCTTTACTACCCTGAAGAGTATAATCTCAATAAATCACATCTGTATAAAATCACCAGTACTGTTTGGCGGAGGAAGTTAACGATCTGTCTGAAAACCTTCCCTTAGGCAGAGCCAAGAAAGGGATCTGAGAGGAACTGGAGTGGACTGGGCAGAATTAATGTAGTTTATATGGGATAAACTCTATGGATTTAGCCAATAGAATTGGAAAGGACACTAAGGGACCCTCCAGTTTTATGGGAAATTCAAAAGAAAAGTCGCCACTAAGGTATTTTTAATTTTGTGCTATCTCCCACCTCTTAGACAACAGGGTTTTCACTCCGCTCTTCGACTTTCCACTGATCAATTTCTCTTCTCTCTTCTCAAACAGCTGTTAACTTTGAACTCTACCGAGATCTGCTCTTTTGGGAAAAGCTCAAATTAGTTCTTACTTGTTTTACCTCTTCCTTTTGGCCTTTCTTTTCTCTGCTTCTGCCTTTCTCCACCTCCTAAATAAAATGTTCAGCAAGATATAGAGAGAAAATATTGCAGACTTGGAATTCATACAGACACTAACTGCAAATCTTGAATCGTTCCCTTTTATTATCTGTTCGATGCAAGTAACACCCTGACCCGTAGAATTACATGGGTGAAATCGTTCAGACTATGTATATATTGGCAATAGCTGGAAAAAGTTATTGCCTCAATTCATCCCCCAGAGAGACCTGATCTTGAGCGCAACTACTTAGAAATATATGCAGAGTCCAGAACAGTACAAACAATTTGTACGTGACCCCTCAGGGTCATTTCTTAGAGCCAATGTCACTTCCTGTGGGTACTGGAAGCCCTCCTATCTCTCTCTCATCTTTATTTCCCCTTTCTTTGCCTCTCTCTACCTAAAATCTGTCCCCCTGTAGCCAAAGGTTGTTTGTTTCTAAATTACCCCAGATCTTTACATTTCATCACAGTGGGACATCTGTAACAAGAACCAACTGTTCTTTTACTGATACTGATCTCTCTCTCAGCATAGTTTTGATGCATCCTTATACATGATGACCTTTTATCTTCCAGAGGCAAGGATGGGGGAGACTGAAAGGATGAAGGGGACAGAGAAAATTAGACTGAGCACTCCCGTGGGCTGGGGAGTATGGGGCAGACCATCCTGTAAAAGGGCTCAGAACCTGGTGTATAAAGCACTCACACTCAAGAGATTGTCTAAAACAAGCAAAAAAAACCCTCACCTCACACCCATTGTTTTCATTAATATCATGCTTTATCAAAGTAATCTAACTAAACTGAGTTTCTACTGAAGGATTGAAATACATATGGTGGGGAATGGAATGTTGGTTCTGGTTCAGCGCAGTCACATGAGAACCAATGCCAGACATGCTGGCGATCAAGACAGAGGGTTCCCTACTTTTTTTGGAGGCTACAATCCAGAAGACTCAAAGTAGTTTTTAATCTGTATAGTTTGAGGGGTTTGGGGGAGACATTTAGGTATTTCAGGTCCTACAACAGCTGGATATTTTTGACATTCATAAAGGAAATCTCAGGGCTTATCCCAGGTGGCTCATTGGTAAAGAATCCACCTGCCAGTGCAGGAGGCATAAGAGACACGGGTTCAATCACTGGGTCAGGAAGAGCCTCTGAAGAAGGAAATGGCAACCCACTCCAGGATTCTTGCTTGAGAAATCTTATGGACAGAGGAGCCTGGCGGGCTACAGTCCATGGGGTCACAATAGAGTTGGACATGACTTAGTGACTAAACAACACAATAGGAATAAATTTATTCTGTTTTATTTAATTAGAATACTTAGCTTTATATATTCTTAGCCTTTATAGTTTATAGCTAATTTAGTTTATTTTCCTTTACAGGACTCAGAGAAACAATTTTCTTGGGTAATATTTGTTAAGTATAATAATTCTAAATTTTATTATAGAAGGTTCCTTATATAAATTACTTATTTCTAGTCTCTACCCTTTTTTTTTTTTTTTTGCTAAAATGTTTTTATTTACTCTTAAAATTTCTTCTTTTATCCTTTAAAAACTATGTAAAGTAATACACCTTCTTTCAATTAAGGAAATTATTCTTTGTGTAGTTAGGGAAAGGATCAAAAGATATAGACTTTACTGTGGGGTCAGAATTGCCCAAGGAACATCAGAAAAGACAAGAAAAGCTGTCAAGTGTTCCATCCACAGCCCATCACCATAGTTCCCCAAAACTGCTGGGAGTCCTTTGTCTCTCTCTTCTTCATATTCATTCTTGTTTTACCATTTTTAATTGAGGTATAATTGACATACTATAAGGCATGCAACACAGTGATATTAATGTATGTATATATTGTGAAATAGTTACCAAAATACATTCAGCTCAACATCCTTCACTTCACATAGTTACAATTTCTTTCTTGTAATGAGAACTTTGAAGATCAAATCTCAGCAACTTTCAAATATGCAATGCAATATTGTTAGTTAGAGTCACCATGCTATATGTTACATCTCCAGAAACTACTTATCATGTAACTAGAAATCAGTGCCTCTCTTCTTGACTACATATACCCTGCTTGCCCCAACCCACCCTTACCTCATCACATCAAGACTAAGAGTTCCAAAAGAGGCATTCTTGATTAAGTGTCATGTTTTATGAACATTGACACTTGACAGAAATATAGGGAATTTGTGTATATTCCTTTACCTGGTAAAGGAAATGTGGCTTAAACTCCAAACAATTTCTGCAATAGCTGCTTGAGAATTCTGAATCTTTCTATAATGAGATGGGGAAAACAAAGTTTCTAGGTGAGAGATTATAAAACTGACAGGATCATAAAAGTGTAGATAGTTATCACTCTCTGGCATTCTTAATAAAGAATAATAAAAGCATAACTATTATAACCTGTGATAGTAGTGTTGGTTTAGGTACTTAATGAGCATCAACTATGTGCCAGGCACCATGCTGGCTGCTACATATAAAAAGATGAGAAAGTTTTTCCCCTCTATGAGAGCTCACAATCAAGCTAAAAAGGTGGGCAATAAAAAGAAAGAAACAAACAATTAGATACAAATGTGGTACCTGTTTTAAGAGTGACATGAATAAAATAATGAAAAAATAGATTCTAAAAGTGCTAATTTACAGTCAGGTGGTAGCTTAGACAATGAAGATATCCAGATCAATGCATATATGCTTTAAAAGAGGGCACATCAAACAGTATGTGAGGCACTTAAAAGGAATTCTGCATAAAAAATGTCAGAGGAAGTTCAAAGATGTTAGTATGCTGGCTCATACAGGATCATTTATCAGACCATCCAATTATAAACATGTTGGGCAGGGTGTGAAATGTTAATAAATGATACTAACACCAACCTAAAGAGATTTCCAGAGAGGCAGAATCTGACAAATGAACTGGACTTCACCAGCATACATCCTTTAAGGAAATACTGGAATGGAAAATGCCACTAACATTTCTTGCAGCAACAGCGGAAACTTCCTTCAGATTGCAGACACTCACAGCTGGGTGTGGGTCCCAACTCTGCTACTTATTTTCTGTGCAACTTGTTCAACTTTTTGAACCTTAGTTTTCTGGCCTCCCTGCACTACCCTCTTAGAGTTTTGAGAAGGATTCATTCATTCACACATCTACTGGGCACCATGTTCAATGCTTATTTTATCTAATGCAATCTTCAGTAACCTCAATATATTATCTTCACTTGACAGGAAAGGGAATGAAAGTAATTAGCCCAAGGACACATGACTAGTAAATTGTTGAGCCTGGAATGGAATCCTAATCTATCTCACTACAAAATCCAAGGTATGTCTTTATTTGACAAAATGAATACCTGAAGTCACACAAAAATGTTAGTTCTGTTTTGTTAATTAATCAGTAACTATTTACAATCTACCATATCCTAGGCATTCCATACAAAGCCAAAGAAGAGCATATCAATAGAGATTTCAGTGAGATTAAAAAAAGCAATGTAATCTTCTATTTGTCAAGATAGGGAATGATAAACTCAAAGATCAGATCTCATCTCCCATGGAAGTAGGTTTTTTTCCCCAAAACAAACAACATTTTGTTGAAGTATAGTTGATTTACAATGTTGTATTAGTTTTAGGTGTATAGCAAAGTGACACAGGTGGTCCCGTGGTCTTCCATTTAGGAAAAGAGGATCAGTCAAATAGTCCTGCCTTTAAACTTACTTAACACTCCGAAATAATAAGGACATGGGGTTTTGAGAAAAATCCTTTTTATTTAGCATGAATTCCCAGCTCTAATCTTCACATAAATTATACTGAATTTTCTCAGGTATGTAATTATGTGGAGTCTGTTGTAACTTACTTGGGTGAGACTGAAAAAAGGATTTATGTACTCAAATCCTAGACTAAATAAATCTAGGGAAAGATGAAGGCATTTTTCACTTCTACTAATAATTAACAACATAGCTAACATGGATCAATTTTAATTGGAGAATTGAAATAACAAACCAGTTGGCAAAGTCTGATGTTTAGGAGTCAGACATATTAGGTTTTTCTGCCTTTAGCTCATTGCTTTTTGAAGTATTGAAAGTTTCTGTGACTGTGTTTAAAATTTTCTTGTTTTAACAGGACAAATATTCAGTTAAAATAATCTAAAAAATATGGCATATGATTTATTTAAAAGAAAACAGATAATTTAATGTTTTGGATTTTTTATCATAATGTTAAAAAATACTGTTGCATATTCTGAAAATATTTCTTAGTTTGAAAATCAAAGTAAAGCCATTTCAGAAAAAAACAGTGTTATAATAATTTGATTAGGAAAAATATTCGCTGATACAGGTTGTGTTTTTCTTGTTCACAGAAAAAAACATTAACACACTTCATCCCAAAGTATGAGACAGTTTGATTTTTATATTATTGTGATTAAAAAGCACATACATGAAATCCAACTCATGTATGTGAGTATGTATGAAATCCTCTCAACCAACTGTTAAGTGTACAGTACCTTATGACAAGGAAGGTAGAATACAATGCATCTATTCTAAAGGCTTGCTACAGAATTATTTACTTAACATGTTAAGCTTCCTTATGATGATGCCTAATTGGCCTATCCTTTGAAAAATATTCTGTTTCAGAAAATATTCCAGATGAGCTTTATTCTCAAATACTTTGAAAACAGTCACATTTTCATTAGTAATTATTTTCTCCATATATAGCTTTTTCTTTATTTTAACCAAAACAATAGTGTTTAAATTGGAATTTCTCCATAACAATTTATCAATTTGTCAAGCTATTTTTAGATATTTTAGAACTTTTAATTAAGTCCAGAAAAAGATGGCCATCATCACAATGGCATATGTCATGGGAAGAAAAGTGAATTCATCTTGCCCAACTAAGCTGTGTGTACCAATTGCAGGTGGTATTTTTTTTTAACCTATAATTAATTCCCAGATTCATCGTGCTAAAATCCTAGTTCTCTGTGCCATGTCTCCACTCCAAATTTTGCAAAGACTCTCCTTTGATTATCAGACATTTCCCAGTTCCTTTCATGTGGCATTCAAGACTCTCTGAAACCTAATTCCAACTTAACATTCCTGCCAAGCCTCAGTGCCTAGGGACAAAACAAAAACATTTGCTTGGAGTCACACATCACAGAAGTCTGGGATTGAAGAGAGTTGAGACATGAATCCAGATTCACGCAGCAGGCACAGCGGAAGGTGGGAGACAGAGCCTTCACTGAGGGGTTGCTCTGCAGGTAGTCATGCACAAAGGATGTCTAGACGAGAGAACATGGGGTGAGACAGGAGTACTCACTGGTTCACACTAGTAGTTTGTGAACGTGTCAGGATCTAGTCTACAGAAGACAGAGTGGAGGTGTAACTAATCAGAAGTAAGAAGAGGCGAGAGATGCTCCCAAAGGAAGTAAAGGACAGACCAGATGCTGGGTTCCATCTAGAGGGCAGGTCTAGAATCTGGTAGAGCAGCAGTAGTATATTCTAGTTGCTAGTGAAAAGTCACTGGGTTTTGGGTCTGTTTAAGGGAATGGCAACCCACTCCAGTATTCTAGCCTGGAGAATCCCCATGGACAGAGAAGTCTGGCGGGCTACAATCTATGGGATCGCAAAGAGCTGGACACAAGTGTCACTGACACTTTGACTTTCTATGAGGATGACTTAACTTTAAGTTCCATTAGGTAGAAGGGCTAGGATTGGTGATGTACTTCTTGTCTTAGTTGGGACTGGCACAGGACTGACTCAGTAGACTAAACACTCAAGAAAGAAGCATCAGAAAACTTAGGTGTGGGCAGCCGAGCACATTAAAGGAGGAAGAAATGATCAAAAGTTGACATCTTCAACCTTGCCTCTCCAAACTGCCACCTGTCTCTGAGTTAGAATTCTCTGCACGTGATTCTTCTTCGCTCCTTCTTCCAGTTGTGCATGGTGCACTTTGCTTCAGTGAAATGTCTTTTCGTATGATGAGCAATGGAATTTAGTTCCACAAACATTTATTAAACAAATGCTTCTTGACAGGCACTCTGCTACAGAAATAAAAAGATCTATCTTCCTGGAGATGCTGTCTGAATCCTTGTTGTTGTTCAGTCGCTCAGTTGTGTTAGACTCCGTGAGACCCTGTGGACTGCAGCATGCCAGGCTTCCTGTTCTTTACTATCTTCCAGAGTTTGCTCAGATTCATATCCATTGAGTCAGCAATGCTATCTAACCATCTCATGCTCTGTGGCCCTTTTCGCCTGCCTTCTATCTTTCCCAGCATCAGGGTCTTTTCCAATGACTTGGCTCTTCACGTCAGGTGGGCCAAAGTATTGGAGCTTCAACTTCAGCATTAATCCTTCAATGAATGTTCAGGGTTGATTTCCTTTAGGGCTTACTAGTTAAATCTCCTTGCAGTCCAAGAGACTCAAGAGTCTTCTACAGCAGCACAATTTGAAGGCATCAATTCTTCGGTGCTCAGCCTTCTTTGTGGTTCAACTCTCACATCCATATATGACTATTGGAAGAACCATAGCTTTTGTCAGCAAAGCAATATTTTGCCTTTTAATATGTTGTCTGTGTTTGTCTTAGCTTTCCTTCCAAGGAGCAAGTGTCTTTTAATTTCATGGCTGCAGTCACCATCTGCAGTGATTTTGGAGCCCAAGAAAATAAAATCCGTCACTGCTTCCACTATTTGCTATGAAGTGATGGGACCCGATGCTGTGATCTTAGTTTTTTGAATGTTGAGATTTAAGCCTCTCCTCTTTCACTCTTATCAAGAGGTTCTTTAGCTCCTCTTTACTTTCTGTCAATAGAGTGGTATCATCTGCATATCTGAGGTTTTTCTGAATTCTACATTTTGCCAATTTTCCTCCTGAACTTTCATTGTTTCCTCCTTCTCTGCTAATTTCTTAAACCATGTGACTCCAGATACTTTACATTTTTAGGTAAATGTTAATATTAAATTCAAAATTATATCATCATGTCAATGTATGGCAAAAACCACTACAATATTGTAATTAGCCTCCAATTAAAATAAATAAAATCTAAAAATTATATCATCAACCATCACTATTAAATTGTGAATGAATGTAGTTATTATCTGTTAAGATATCTTTCCACCTAGCATTGTAGCCAGGGTAAGATCTTAGTAAGAGCTAGTTGATTTATTGGCTTTTTTGGTATTAAAGTTCGGTGGTTAAAAATTTTGCTTGTCATTAGAGCTTTTGCATTTGTTTATGTTAATATCTATGCAACTTTATTAGACATTTTAAAATCTATTAAATACTTTTAAATTTTAGAGAAAAGATTTGAACTGTGAAACAGAAGCTCTGTGACAAATGATTCAACCTTCAAGATATTTATATATATATCATTAGAATTTATGTAGGGAATGTCAATCTTATGGTCTAATTGGGACGAGTTTGCTTTCAGGGCCCTACCCGTGGCCCTGCGAAGCTAAGGAGAATTATCTAAAATATTTGGATATATGATTGAATAGCTCAGGTGTCCCTGGTGGCTCAGATGGTAAAGAGTCTGCCTGCAATGCAGGAGACCTGGGTTCAATCCCTGGGTTGGGAAGATCCCCTGGAAGAGGGCATGACAACTCACTCCAGTATTCTTGCCTGGAGAAACCCCATGGACAGAGGAGCCTGGAGAGCTATAGTCCATGGGGTTGCAAAGAGTCAGACGTGACTGACAGATTAAGCATATAGCACAGCACAATGTTAACTTGATCTTCTTTGTTGTATTATCTTAGTGCCTGTGACATTATTTATTGCCTGTAGTGTTAAACTCATTCTTATGAGTTAGATTATATTAAGACTTTAAACAATTATCTTAATTAGATATTATGCAGTCACTAATGAATCATAACAAAATTTAAGAAAGAGAGACTCAGATAAACACCTTGGTCAGTTATGGAGAAAATTATAATTGAAGAAATGTAATCCAAATATAAGCTGGCTGTAAGAGACTTAATGCATAATGCAAGAAGCAATTATACTGGCCTTCTTAAAAATTATACCACTCCAGTTTTTTCCTTCCAATTTAGATTTTTTCCTTAATTATTAATCAACTTGGTATTTGAGCCTAGGCATTTTCCAATACTATTAAATTTGGGTAGGTTACTCTCCTTGATAACCAAACATGACTAGATTCTTAGGTAGAATATAATTCTTGAATATTTTTTTCATTGTGTGAAAGCATTCTGGAAAAACATTGTTTTATACAAGTTATCCTTATTTGTTGTTTTGTCTATAGAATATTGGGTAAACTATAACATTTTATTGAAATGATGTGTTTTTAAATCCCTTTTACAATATTGTACTTACTACACTTTTCTGCAAACCCCACTACGGGTCTAGGCATAGACTCTGAAGGTAGTTCATTGCATCTGATTTTCAAAAGAGCTTAGTAAGAATATCTCCATTTTTTGGTGACAAATCCTAGACCAATACATATATTGCCATATTTCCTTTTTCAGACAAGCTCTCATTTAAAAGGAAAAATATTCCTGTGTTTCTCCTCTACTACTCACATAGAACATTTCTGTGACCAGGTGTGTCACACCAAGTTATTTTCTGACACCATGTGGGTGTTTGACAATTCATTTCAATTCTAGCACTAACCAGAGTTAGCAGAGACTGACAGGTTGGGGACTCAGTCCTGCAAGACTGTCCCTCACTTCAGTGATTCAGATACCAATGACAAGTTCAGGTTGTCACCTGTGCTTCTGACCAATAAGCTATAAATCAGGATCCCCCCTCCTGGGCTCCATAATTTGCTAGAATGACTCATGGAACTCAGGGAAACACCTAAGTTTACTGGTTTATTGTAAAGGATATAGGAAAAGATAAGAAATAAACAGCCAGATGAAGAGGTACGTAAGGGTAAGGCAAGGTCTGGAAGGTTGCCAGGCCCAGGAGCTTCTGTCCCTGTGGAGTTGGGGTGCAGCACTCTCCGGGCCTGTGGGTGTGTTCACCAACCCAGAAGCTCTCCAAACCCTTTACAGATTTTTATGGAGGCTTCATCATGTAGGGACATGATTGCTTATTATCAGGAAATTGTGACTCTCCAGTCCTTCTCCCTGCCTGAAAAGTGAAAGAAAGTGTTAGACACTCAATCATGTCCGATTTTTTGCTACCCCATGGATTGTAGCCCCACCAGGCTCCTCTGTCCATGGAATTCTCTAGGCAAGAATACTGGAGTGGGTTGCCATTCCACTCTCCAGGGGGTCTTCCCGACACAGGGACTGAACCCAGTTTCCCGCATTACAGGCAGATCCTTTACCATCTGAGCCACCAGAAGCTGGCTCCTAATCATGGCTTGCTCTTGTGACCAGCCCCATCATGAAGCCATCCAGGAACCCACTAAGAGTGGCCTCATTAGAACAAAGACACTCAGATCTCCCATGAAATTCTAAGGGATTTAGAAACTGTGTCAGAGACTGAGGTCCATGACCAAATATTTGACCAAAAAATGCTCCTAATGCTCTTATCACTTAGGAAACTACAAGGGGTTTTAGGAGCTCTGTGCCAGGAGCCAGAGGCAGAAACCAATATCTAGATTTTCTATGATTTCACAGATTTTCTTCCACAAAGAACCTGCCTCAGTTTGCATTATTTTCTTATGTAGATTAGTACAGCTACTTATATATATATGTAAATATATATATATGTAAATATATATATATATACACATGCAGTATATAGGTTATAATCATTAGTCTCTTTTTAAAATATTTTTTTTTTTCAGATTCTGCTTTTGTTTCTTTCCTCGTTTCTTCTATCGGTTTACCTGGTATACGAGTGGAAGGGACATACCCTTGCTCTGTCATTTGGGAGAGGGCTTGCACATACTGAGCACCTCACATATTCTGATCACATAGGTGAGTGACTTTCTGGGAGAAACAGCAAGACCAACCCCGGAAGCACTTCAAGAGGAGGAAGAACTGCAGTGCGCCTCCGTGACTTTAAGTCCCTTGAGTGACACTCTCCTGTGAAGTGTCACTCTCCTTATTGAAGAGTTAGGGCTGAAGAAATAGGACCCAGTGAAGCTCTAATAATAATAGCGATAATATCACAGGTAGGAAATTTTAAGTGCCTATTACTTGCCAGCGCACCTGCATGCTCAGTCCTTCAGTCATGTCCAGCTCTTTGTGACCCTATGGATTGTAGCTTTCCAGGCTCCTCTGTCCATGGGATTTTCCAGATAAGAAAACTGGAGTGGGTTGCCATTCCCTCCTCCAGGAGATCTTCCCAACCCAAAGATTGAACCTGCATCTCCTGCATTGGCAGGCAGGTGGATTCTTTACCATTGAGCCGTCTGCAAAGCCCATTAGGTGCCAGACCCCATCCTGAGCACTTTCCGCATATTATTTCATTCAGGCTTTTGAACAATCAGTTGTTAAGTCATCTTATTATATCCATGCGCTTCCTCTGTTATTAGAGTTAGGTCCTTTTCTGATTTTAGTGGTGGTAAAAAAGCACCCATACAAGAGCATTTTGGAAAGCCATTGAAGGATTTCAGAAATGACCATAGATCCAGAGCTGAATCTATAGCTATGAAAGTAAGATCCTATAGAAAATACTGACAAAATTACATAAAGCACTTCTATAGAGTGCTTTTCCAGATCCCAAAAGGAGGTGCAACTTCAATGAAAAGTCTTGATGATGCTGCTTCTTGTTTTATAAAACTTTCTTCCAACTGAGATTGGCTTAAGCCCTCCATTTTTCACTGAACTGTCAAAGAACCTTTCCAGTAATTTTTCTGAGACTTCTGCCTCTGTTACTTTGTTTTCAGCCTATTTTTCTTCACAGAACCAACTGAGAAATTTTTCCAAACCCTATCCTGAATGTGATCCTGCTCTTTCAGAGGTGCACTGCTTACGGGGTGAGAATGAAGAGCCTTAGAATGACATTCAAGGCCTCCATCTACCTATTTAGTGTTTTCACCCTTTATTTTCTTCGGCGCTTTACCAATCCCTGGCTATCTTTCTTTTTTTTTTTTTCATTTATTTTTATTAGTTGGAGGCTAATTACTTTACAATATTGTAGTGGTTTTTGTCATACATTGACATGAATTAGCCATGGATTTACATGTATTCCCCATCCCGATCCTATCTTTCAATTCTTAGGAAATATCTTCATTACCGAGAGGGGTAAAGAGTGTAGGCTTTTAAGCCAGGTAACCAAGATTCGTATCTTGCTTCTACTTATTGCTAGTTATGTGACTTTAGGCAAGTTACTTAACCTCTCTGTGCCTCTGTGCCTCTCTTGTTTATAGTGAGGATAACTATAGTAGGTATCTCCTAGGTTTATGCTGAAAACAAAATGGATGAGCTGGTAGATGTAAAGCACTTAGGAGAGTGATTGGCATAAGGAGAGTGCTATGTACAAGTCACTTATAATTTTTTACCTCTGTTCATTCATACTGTCCCACCTGGAATATCTTTCATTTCTGTCTCTCACAATTTGTCCTTTAAGAGTCTATTCAGATGCTCTTTTCACTGTGTCTTTCTAGAGTTACCTCCTCCACCTCAGGAGTGTGTTATTCGACCCCTCCCCATCTATGCCTATATCATATTAGATTTGCTCTCATGCCACCTGTCACATTGTGTTTGTACATGGTATTTCCTTTCCCTAGGGTTTACTCTTGCTCCTTGAGGGCAAAGATAGTATGCTTAGTGTGTGGCATAATAGACAGAAAAATATTTAGATTCCCAGAAACCTACGTTCAAATTAATTGAAGCATGTTGAAGGCCCTGTTACCTAATGCCTGTAAGCCTTAGTTTATTCACTTTTAAAGTGGGTAAATAATAGTAACTTCATATGTTTATGTCATTATTAATCATCACTGTGATATTAGCTCTAGCCCCTTGTTATTTTGACAAATTTTACAACAATTTTTTCACTGTCCTTTTTATATGTTAATATGTAGGTAAGCATGGATGTTTAGGGAGATTGTATAAAAAATGGCAAGGATTTCATCAATAACTAGAAATATTAACATCCTGATTTAGAGCCAACCCCTATCCTCTGACCTCCAAACTCTTGAAATCATACAATTTTCTGGAGAACATTTTATGCCTTTCTTTATATACATGGCCTTGCTGTTTTCTCAGATCAGTTCAGTCGCTCGGTTGTATCTGATTCTTTGTAACCCCATGAACTGCAGCACACCAGGCCTCCCTGTCCATCACCCACTCCCGGAGTTTACCCAAACATTGAGTCGGTGATGCCATCCAACCATCTCATCCTCTGTTGTCTCCTCCTCCTGCCCTCTGTCCCTCCCAGCATCAGGGTCTTTTCAAATGAGTCAGCTCTTCGCATCAGGTGGCCAAAGTATTGGAGTTTCAGCTTCAACATCAGTCCTTCCAAAGAACACTCAGGACTAATCTCCCTTAGGATGGACTGGTTGGATCTCCTTGCCGTTCAAGGGTCTCTCAAGAGTCTTCTCCAACAGCACAGTTCAAAAGCATCAATTCTTTGGTGCTCAGCTTTCTTTATAGTCTAACTCTCCCATCTATACATGACTACTGGAAAAACCATAGCCTTGACTAGATGTAACAACATAAATTATAATATGAGCATCTTTTTCTGCACATGTCCTCTTAAAGCACAGCTCTTCATGAACCAACATTTCAGATGAACAATCATGGATTATGTTAAATCCTAGAAGTTTTGAAGTTCTATGGTTTAACAATTTTTGAGGACTTCTTTCTGGAGTTAATTTACTTAAAGTAATACTCAATATAATGTTTCTCTTTATGCCACTTTCTGTACAGGCTGTTTTCAGAAAGTCAGTTAAGATTTTTGTTCAACTCAAATATCTACAAACAGAGCTCAAACGTTCTCTGTGTACTTTCATCTAGTATCATTCATCTAGGACAGGACAGAGTGGCCTGTGTTATTGCTTGCATCTTTTGGATAATAAATTAAGGATGAGGAAATTTAAGATTAGATTGAAGAAAGAAATATATAATAACTTCATGTCTCTATAACCATTAGGTTCAAGGTTTTTTTTCTCTCAGTATGTATTTTTTTCCTCAGATACTCTTCTCTACCTCCATATATTTTGCAGATAATTCATTGGGAAAATACAAATAAAAATATTTAGGATGTATATTTTTTATTTCAGCCATTTTTTCCACTATGAAAAACTTTTGACAGCTTTGATGACGTGACTTTAGAAATAACAAACTGAAACAGTAGCATAAATAAACATATGTTTATCACTGGTTTTATCAGTCAAGGTTCTTCAGAGAAATAGAAGCAATTGGAGGTCTATATCTATGTCCAATATATATGGGGAGCTTTATCATAGAAATTGGCTCACATGATCATGGAGGCCAAGAAGTCTCATAGTCTGCCATCTGCAAGCTGAAGAGCTAAGAAAGCTGGTGAAATAATTTGATCTGAATCCAAAGGCCTAAGAACCAGGTGAGTTAATGTCTAGGGGCAGGGGAAGATGGATGCCCCAGCCAAAGGAAAGAGCAAATTCATCCTTTCATCCTTTTTTTGCCTTTTTGGTCTATCCAGGCCCTCAACAGACTGGATGGATGCATGCCACATTGGTAGAGAATCTTCTTTACAAATACTAATCTCTTATGGAAACACCCTCACAGACACATCCAGAAATAATGTTTTGCCAGCTATCTGGGCATCCCTCAGTCCAGTTCAATTGACATAAAATTAAGTATCATAGCTGTGTTATCTAGGATAAAATTGGTGAACAAAACTGAAACCTGCATGAATGTTTAGGATTGGGGAAATGCTTAATACAATGATACTTTTTTAAAGTCACACAATCCTAGTAGTGTCTAGTTCCCCTACATCCCTGTTGTATAATTTTATAATTTTGAGGCATTGATCAGAGAGAGAATTTATGATTAATGGTAGGAAGGGTGTTTGAGCCATTTTTATCAATATATAATTTAGAGTTACTGAAGATCTAACATACAGAAAACATCCTTGCTAAAGTAACATTCTCAGAGTTGAGTCTAGTGCTTTGACTTTTCTTGATTTAAATTTTATTGGAGTCTAGTTGCTTTACAGTGTTGTGTTGGTTTCTGCTGTATGGAAAAGTGAATCAGCTGTGTGTATACATACATCCCCTCTTTTTTTTGCATTTTCTTCTCATTTAGGTCACCACAGAGTACTGAGTAGAGTTCACTGAGTTATGCAGTATATTCTCATTAGTTGTCTATTTTATCCATCTGTGCTAAGTCGCTTCAGTTGTGTCTGACTCTTTGCAACCCTATGGACCATAGCCCGCCAGGCTCCTTTGTATATGGAATTCTCCAGCAGGAATACTGGAGTGGGTTTTCATGCCCTCCTCCAAGGGATCTTCCTGACCCAGGGATCAATCCACATCTCTTATGTCTCCTGCATTGGCAGGTGAGTTCTTTACCACTAGCACTACCTGGGAAGCCCTATCTATTTTATACATAGTACCAATAGTGTTTTTATGTCAATCCAATCTCCTAATTCATCCCAACCTCCCCTTATCCCCTTGGTAGCCATACTTTTGTTCTTTACATCTGTGTTTCTATTTCTGTTTTGCAAATAAGATTATCTGTACCATTTTCTAGATTCCACATATATGTGTTAATATACAATATTTGTTTTTCTCTTTAAGACTTACTTCACTATGTATTACAGACTAGGTCCATCCAAATCACTACAAATGACTCAATTTTGTTCCTTTTTAATGTCTGAGTAATATTCCATTGCATATATGTACCACATCTTCTTTGTCTATCTCTCTGTTGATGGATGTTTAGTTTCATTATTATTGAGTATTACTTTGCTCCAAATATTCGTTCAATGTGTCTATGCTTTTGAAAGTTTTAAAACTTTGAATAAAACCTGTTAAATATAACAAACATACATACGTACACATAGAGGGGTACACGCATTCACACACACACACACACACACACACACACACACATATGCACACACCTAGCAATACTCAGTATTGAGAGTAACTTAACAGGTTATTTTATTTGACTCAAATCTTACTGTAAACATTGCAAAAAGTTTTCTCCATAAACACTCAACCTTTGTGGAGATGGTAAACTATTACTTTAGGCTAATTGAAAACAAGCTATGAACAAACATATATATAATCTATGGTACAATAAAACATAGTTATAAACACTTCACTCCAAATGACATATGGTTAAGTTTTGCTATTAATTTCCAGTTCATTTAAATTGAAATTATTGAAGACTTTTAGTCAGATGTTTTGGTTTTCTTTTTCTTTTAGAATTATGTCTTTACCCCCATGATTTTTTAGAGTTCAATTTAAAAACATTTATTATCAATTATGAGGCTTCCTTGGTGGCTCAGTGGTAAAGAATCCTCCTGCCAATGCAGGAGACACGGGTTTGACCCCTGTGGGGAAGATCCCCTAAAGGAGGAAATGGCAACTCGTTCCTATATTCTTTCCTGGGAAATCCCATGGACAGAGGAGCCTGGTGGGCTACAGTCCCAGGAGTCACAAAGAGTTGGATGTGACTGAGCACACATACAATTATCACATATATTATATAGTTTAAGTTGGCTGCACCTCAGTGACTAAGAGAATACCCCCAAATAATAGCTTAAACAAGATAGAAGAGTCCTCATGTAAAAAGAAGTCTGGAGGCAGGCAGTTCACCATTGTCTGATGCATCCTCATTTTCATCAGAAATACAAGCTCCTTGTCAATGCTTTTCATCCTCAGCTTCTGGCTTTCATGCTTCAGGTTACTGCATGGTCTGAGATGGCTTTGGGGGCTAGGACCCTCACATCTGCTTCTCAAGCAGCAGGCAATTAAAAAAGAGAACATTGCCTTTGAGTTAAACCAGGGTTTTATAATTAAGGGGGACTGGAATGATGGATATTGAATGGGAATTCTGTATCCCTCCACGTAATCTGCAAAATGCAGGCTGCTAATCACTTCTTATAACTGAAAGCTTATTTCTTTATTTGTGTCAGGCTGTGGCTTTGAGCAGTGTTTGTGTGTTTCAGTTAGCTGCCTTTGTGTTTTGCCTCTGACACATAGGGATTTTTAACTGATTTGCTTTTCAGTGGAAAAGTAACATCCTAATTAAATTGATGTTGGAAAGAATATTTCATTATACAGAAATGTGAATATTGTGGTACTTCCTACTTAAGTAAATATCTTCCTTGGCAGACATATTATTGTAGATCATCTCATATGTGATAATTTTAAAGACTATACAGTAGTGATATTCAGAAAACAAACAGGATCGCTATGAAATAGTCTTATTTATTTGACATCAAATATCACTATTTGTCAGGTGCTTATTTTAAGTCCTTTGTAAATATTAGTTCATCTAGCTTTTTCACTTTCATTCTTTCAAGAACAGATAGTAGAGCTTCCCAGAGGCCACATGTGACTTGTGATGACATCAGCTCTCCAACGACTAACACAATGTGTGCTTGTGATGTTTGCACTTGAAGCATTTCTCAGTTTTAATTTCTTCTAACAATAGATATCTGTAGATATAATACACATAAGCAGTAGCTTTTTAGGGTCCTCAATAATATTCAACTGTGAAAAAGATTCCTGAAACAAACAAAAAATCACTGCTAAAACATTTGAATAGATTAAACATTTGATTTACAAAGTTCTTTAGAATTCATCTATTAATCAACATTTATAAAACCTGGTAACTATATTCAGAGTATAGATTGCCATGGTGGAAACTAAGAAGTGTGAAGTTATAGTTCTATTGAGGTAGCCAAATAGATGTGTGTGTGTGAATCAGTGAGCTACTGGAATGTTGATCCTAAGTAACAAACCATACCAAAGCTAGCTGTGTGAAGCAACAAGCACTGCTTATTACACACAGATCTGTAGACTGACTGGCAGGTTGGGCTGATCTTGGCTGGACTCACTCATGTATCTGCAGGAAGCCATGGATTGACTGGGGGCTAGTATCGAGAATGCTTCAGATAGGATGCAGGAAGATGCAGTTCTTCCTCCCATGTCTCATTCTCTAAAAGGATAGACCGAATATGTTCTAATAGCTGTGAGAACACAGGTGCAAGAAAGGAGATGCTTGCTAGGGCAAGCGAGGGGAAATGCTCAAGGGTTTTCCAGGCCTGTGACTGGTATTATGTCTGCTCATAGTCCACTGACCAAAGCAAGTCACATGACCATGCTTATAGTTGACACTTCACCCACCATGAGAGAGAAAAAACCGGGCCAGCAGGCAGTGCAATCAGTGTACCACAGAGTGTATATATGAGAAAATAGAATTTAAAATTACATTTGAGATGTATTTATCTGTAAAGAAAAATGTGACACTGTGACAAATAGGAAAAGACATAGTACTTGACGTCATTTTCTTGATTTCTTTGTTCCACAAATTCACAAATCAGTCAGCTCTGAGATGAGAAATGGGCATGTCTTGTGTAAGAAATTTATGATAACATTTTATTTATTTAACTTTTATTTTCTTCATGTTTAAAATTACCTTCTCTTTAAAAAGGTTTATTTTTTTAAAAAGTAATTGTAATACCCATTTTCACTGTGGGTGGGATTTGAAGAAGAATTATTAATGTGGTAGCATTATCAAAGATAATTTACAGAATCTCATGACAATATTGCAACAAGTTTGCTGTATAAGAGGTATAAACAAGTACTAGATGGGAAATCCAACAGGAATCCCTGTTTTACTGAAGGTTGGCCTCTTCATTAAACTCTACCCTCTTTCTAGTCTCGAGTCCTTTTCTTCTTTGCCCCATGGTGTCTAGACCTAGGCTTTATCAAGGAACTTTCACCTGAACTCATCTTCAATATTTTTGCTCACCAGTGAGAACCCTTAGGGCCACATCAGATTTTCATTTCAAACTCACATCCTCTGTGTCATTATTGCTTCTTGCTAAATTTATAATCCTTTCACTTTGTTCCTCCTAATTTTAACATCATCTTTGAAAAATCATGTCTCTTACACACAGTGATTTTATTAAGATTTCTTTTTTCTGACATTTGATGTTGGGGGATACCCTGCCAAATTCTAAAATGGCATTTTTCTTCATTTCTCTCATAGTCTTTCTTTAGTATTCCATATACTATTTTCAAACCATGCTACCCTGAATTCCTCCTGCTGCTTGGAAGAGGGGATTGGTTTAAGGACCCCACACTATAGTGTTAGTGACTGGAATAGTTTACCCTTCCCAGGCTGAACTTTCATTTAATAAAAGATAAATGGAAAGGGTGATGATTTGATACTTAATGGAGAAATATTAAACTATTTGGAACCCATTATGAATTCTCATTTTGTTCATAATAAAACTGACACTTATTTAATACTTTCTGTTCCCCTGGAGGAGGGCATGGCAACTCACTCCAGTATTCTTGCCTGGAGAATCCCATGGATGGAGGAGCCTGGTGGGGTCACAAAGAGTCGGACAGGACTGAAGTGACTTAGCACAACACAGCGCATACCATACTACATTATTGCACACTAGGCAAAGTAACTATTGGACTTTGAGAAAGAGATGCTCTCCTTGGTCTTCCCTGGTGATTCAGATGGGTTAAGCACCTGCCTTCAATGCAGGAGGCCTGGGTTTGGTCACTGGGTCAGGAAGATCCCCTGGAGAAGGGAATGACTACCCATGCCAGTATTCTTGCCTGGAGAATTCCATGGACATAGGAACCTGGTGGGCTATAGTCCATGGGTCGTAAAGAATCAGACATGACCGAGCGACTAATGCTTTTCACTTTCACTTTCACTTTCACAGTATATACTACATTATTGCACAGTAGGCAAACTTAAGTACTGGACTTTGAGAAAGAGATGATCTTGGTCTTTCACATCAGGGTGTTTCTTTTATTCTTATGTCGGATTCTTTGTACTTCGACAAAGTGTAGAGGCTTCATCCTCTTGCTCATCCTGTGCTGGCTGGTTTTGTCCTTAGATTCATGTTCTTCTTTTCATGGCTTTCTCTGCCTTTCTGCTCACTTTTGCTTTCTCCTTCCCTTCTGTTCCTCTCTTGATATCCTTACTTTACAGAATTTTAGTTTGTATTCACATGATCCTGTTACAAAGTAATTCCTTTTTGTTTATCTCTAGACCTTAAGATTTAAAAATTAATCATGGTTTTGATGCATTGAGCAAAGTCATGATGTGAAAGAATCTAGTGGAACAATTTTATTAACAGAATAAAGAATTTATTACAGAGTAAAGAATCCTTTTGTATTGTGAGAAATCACCATCTAGTTTTTGGATCTTAAAACTAGAGATTTCCTTTAGTCATCTACTTGATGGGAATTAAAAATGTCCTTAAATGTAAGCTTTGTTTGTTTTTTTTGCATAAATGGTTATTTGTTACTCTTCACTTGGCATGTCTCAAACCAAATTCACTGCCATTGTTTTTCCAGCATCCTTCCCTCATCCTGTGTGGATGGCACAACTAGCTTCACACTTGCCTGGATTAAAAGCATCAGTCATTGTCACTTTCTCAGTCCTCTTGCTCATATTTAAGGCTCTCTTTCCCAAACTTTTCTCTCCTTTCCTTTCTCCCTCTCATTACTGCTATCCTATCTTGGTTCAACATTTTAATTTTTTTCTTTAGCCAAGATGCACTGGGCAAAGTCAGGATGTGAAAGAATCTAGTGGAACCATTTTATACAGAGCATAATCTCCTAACTGGCCTCCCTGTGTCAAATGATCCTCCATAATTATGCTTTTAAAAATTCCTGGATGAAACATACATGACAGAACAACTGAACATGCATGCATACATGTACAGATGAAACATATTACTTCCTTGAAATACTTGGAGTAGCTCACCATTGCCTATAGAACAATTAAAGTCTGTACTTGGAGGTGACTCACCAGGCCTTTTAACCATGCCCCCCATCTGCTTTCCCAGCTTCAGCTTCCTTTTTGCCTCTCATACACCACATGCTGTGACCCACATCTACATTTTCTTCAGTCCCAAGGAGCACCAGCACATTTATCTCTTCCATGCCTCATTCATCACCTAGCCCCCTATAGTGCCCCAGTTCAGTTCCGTTCAGTCACTCAGTCATGTCTGACTCTTTGTGACCCCATGAATTGCAGCTCGCCAGGGTCCCTGTCCATCACCAACTCCCGGAGTTTACTCAAACTCATGCCCATCGAGTCGGTGATGCCATCCAGCCATCTCATCCTCTGTCGTCCCCTTCTCCTCCTGCCCCCAATCCCTCCCAGTATCAGGGTCTTTTCCAGTGAGTCAACTCTTCGCATGAGGTGGCCAAAGTATTGGAGTTTCAGCTTCAGCATCAGTCTGTCCAATGAACACACAGGACTGACCTCCTTTAGGATGGAAGGGTACCCATAAACACAGAGAAGGGTAGAAAACTCATGAGCTTGGAGCAGAGAAGCTCCATAGGCGGACCCTGAACTGGAAGAGTGGTCAGCAAGTACCCTCATCACATAATGTTGTGAGTTAAATAAGCAACTTCCAGTAGTGAACTTGGCCTAACATTCCTTATTCTACATAACATCCCTCATGTTTGAGTCTGAGAAATTTGCCAGTCCTGACCAACTGTTTCTCTCCATGGGCTGAGTTCCATTTTTGTACCCACAGCCAGTACCCAATTAGTTGCTTTCACGGTAGCTACCATCTGAAGTCCTGCTTTACCCCAGAGATCAGCTCCCCTCTCACCACTCCCTTTCTGCCCACCTTGCTGCTGGGCCTCGCCCTCCAATCAGAACTTGTGGGTGACTCTCCTCACCAAGATGGAGCTCAAATTCTCTAAGCTTGCAAAGGACATTTGGTTTAAAAATATACATAAATAGATCACCTGTAGCTTGAAAGTTTTCTTTGTTGTTAAAAGTTATCCTTCACTTATACCTTTAATGCTAACCCTTATCTCTCCTTCCACCACCCCCACTTGAAACCAGGGCCCTGTCTATTGCAAAGTAATTGCAGGAACAAAATAGAGCACTGAAATATCTCCCTACTTCCCTCCCCAGCAGCTTTTCTGTCTAGATAATTGCAGGAGAACTTGTTGAATGATACAGATGAAATTGTGTATAAGACCCTATTGCAACAATAGCATTTCAGATGCTTGTCAAACCTGGGTGGGTCCTTGTTATTCCTTTTCACTGACTTCTGTTTTTCTATATATATTTGGTTATTTGAATGGAATTTTGTTTAGGGATGCTTACAATTCTTGAATGTCAGATATTTCCTTATTCATGGACACGACACAACTTAAAATGCTGTTGCTACTTTCTTTACACCTCTAAAATAAACCAATCTTCTCATCTTAATTTTTATTTATTTATTTTTAAAGTGAGAACATGCAATTTTCAGTCACAGGGAGGAATACAAAAGTCTATGCTAGTTAATATTCTAGTTCAAACCTTGCTTTCAATCTCTGGTTTTGTTCACTGTCAAGGTAATTTTTCCTTTTTTACTTTATACCTCTGAAGTGGTTTTCACATTATGCTTTAATGGTGCTTTTATGTTTTATTGTATTTGTATACTCTTCTGGGTATGGAGCTTTAAGGGCAGGGGTCATGGTCATCCTTTGCTCTACAGTCTAGTACATTATAGAGCTAACATAGCAAGCAAAGGTTGATTCTATCTTTATATCCATGGACCTGAGCACAGACAGTTGGTGGGCTTTAGGAATTGTGAATGGAATTGGTATATCAAAGGCATTTTATTTAAAGTTCTTTTGGGGCCCAGGAAATAAAGAATGGAATGAAACTACACTAGCAATCACTACTATCTTTTGAGACCTAGGTGACATACTTTATATGCAATCTGATTTTAATTCAAATCTCATCCTAACACTATTTATGAAGAATGATGGTCTTTCTTTTACAGTGGAAAACTGAGATGTGGGAGAGTTAAATAACTTACCCCAAGTCATCACCTGTCAGAAAAAGGACTAGGCCCTCATCCCAGCTCTCTGTAGACTTAATGTTCAAGGGTTACATTGCTCCTCAATATATTTTATGAATGAAAAAAAACCCCAATTTAAGTTAAAAAAATAGCCTGATACATTGATCTAGTATGGACATTTAAATGACAGCTTTAACTCAGGAATGTTCTTTCTTGATATGGAGATAAATATTTTCTTAAATCTCTATTCCTGTATTCATAATCTGCGCTTAAGTAAATAGTGTTTCCTTACCAAAGTTATAACAAGACTATGTCATATTGATATCTATTCAAGATTCTACATTTCCTGAGCGATGTCTGAGTATTACACTTTATGTTTTCATAGATAAGGAAAGCAATGCTTGTTTCTCAAAGATTCAGACATATATTTATTGGTTCTCTAATAGTCCACCATATAGATACTCATAGCTTACACACCATTTTTCTATTCACTCTATTGTTTGTGATATTTGGATAATTTCAGTGTTGTAAATCAGTGTTGAAAATAACATCCTTACATACAATTTTTGCGTTGATTATTTTCTTAGAAGTGAAATTACTTTAGAGAATACAAACTTTCTGACAGCTTTCCAAAGATATTTCCACACTGATGTCAACAAGGGGTTCACATCATATGTTCACATCATATGTTCACATCATATGTTCACATCAGCAGTCGGTGAGAGCATGGGTTTTAGTGGTGGTCAGTTTTGGGGCACCATTTTAAGAAATTTGCTTCTTTGGTAGGTAACAAATAACGCTTATATTACTTAATTCCTGTAAAGGCAGAACAATTTATTCATATATTTAATTCCTACATATTTTTTTTCCTTTAAGCTGTCCTTTCATGTCTTTGTCACATTTTCTATATAAATTCCATGGTTTTTATGTTTATCTACAAAAGTTCTTTATATTTTAAAATGTTACCCCTTTGTTGTATCTGGTCTATCCTCCTTTTCTTTTTCCTCAAGTCTCCAGGTTACGGTGGGAGCATGTCTACTACTATATAGAATTCATCTTCCCTCCAGTTTTCCTCTTTTACTGTACTTTAGATTTTGCTTCCACTAATTTGATTTCCTGCCCTCCCAAAGTCTGTGTCTTCAGCATATTTATTTAATATGTTTATAGGACATACTTTTGTCACTTTCATGTAAACTTTGTTCTTGTCACTTATTTTGGTCAATTTTCATCAATAACATTTTACACAAGATAGTGCTTCATTAATTCAGAGTCTACTTCTTGTGGATTTATGCTTTTGCAATGATTGGTCAGAAGAGTGGAAGAACTCATGTATATGTTCTACTAAACACCAAGATTTACACTTTCTTTATGAATATAAATTAATTAACCTTAATTCATTTAGATTTCACAAAAATATAATGAATTAGGCTTCACTATCCCCCTTTTTTCAAATGTTAACTCTCAGAATGTTAGCTTCCTCACAGGGACCCACGGACCTCCTAAGAAAGTTATCTCTTGACCACTTTCTCTCCTACAAATTCATCAAAAGAACATTTGAATGCTGAGCAAATTTCACAAAAGAACTTCTGATCGCTAGCAGAGGACATCAGGAGCCCAGAAAAGCAGCCCATTGTCTTCGAGGGGAGGTAGGACAAAATATAAACGACAATAAGGGAGTCGAAAGAGCTACGGACGGAGACCCGTCCCGGGAAGGGAGTCTTAATAGAGGAAGTTTCCAATCACCAGGAAACCCTCTCACTGGCGGGACTGGGGGAAGTTTTCGGCACTGTAACTGGGAGGAAAAATTAAACAAGGCCCACAGATTACGTGCCTAAAAGCAACTCCCAGCAGAAAAGTACCCCAGACGCCCGTACCCGCCAGCAACAAGCGGGGCGGAACGGAGAGGAGCGGGCGGCATTGCTTGGGGTGAGGTCCGGCCCGAAGACCCTGAGAGCAATCGGAGGGAGCTTTTTTAAACTGTGGGATAGCAAGGGACAAAATTAACCGGCCCGAACATACTGCCGGCGGTTCGCAAAACAAAGGGACTGAGAATCTCCAGAGAAGAGCCGGCCCATCCCCGCTGGAGGTAGGAGGCAGGGGGGAGGGGAAAAGGGCAAACTCAGCCCCTGAGAAGCCACCCCGTCCCACACTGCAAACAGGCCTCCGGGTTCTAGCTAAAGACTTCCTGAGACCCGACTGGCGGTACGTGCTGGGGCCGCGGAGGGAAAAAGCGCGCCGTACCCGGGGAGAGAGGGCGCCCAAACCTCTGGCTGCCTGGGCCGCTCGCTGCGGAGGGAAAAGGCGCGCCACACCTAGGGAGAATACGCCCAAGCCTCTGGCTGCCTGGGCCGCTCGCCGCGGAGGGAAAAGGCGCGCCGCACCTAGGGAGAATACGCCCAAGCCTCTGGCTGCCTGGGCCGCTCGCCGCGGAGGGATAAGGCGTACTGCACCCGGGAGAGTGCGCCCAAGCCTCTGGCTGCCTGAACCGCTCAGGCCGGGGAAGGCACAAAACGCAGGAGCAACCGAATCTGCGCTTTTGTGGAGTACCCGAAAACTGGAACCGCACTCAACGCAGGGCCCGCTCCATATAGAGCAGCCGGGAGCCTGAGCAGTGTACACGGCGAAAGCACAGACACCCGTGAGCGGGGCAAACCCAGTGTGGCCGGAACACGGTGAGCGCTATCCACACAGAGCGGTGTCTGTCTGCAGCGCCCCGCCCTCCCCGTAGCAGGACTGAACTGAACTAGAGAACCTAAATAAGAGATCACCTCCGCCCGCCTGTGTCAGGGCGGAAATTAGACACCAAAGAGACAGCAAACAGAAGCCAAATAAACAAAGGGAACCGCTTCAGAAAGGACCGGTGCAACAGATTAAAATCCCTGAAGGTAACACCGGCTACACGGGAAGGGGCCTACAGATATCGAGAAGTGTAAGCTGGAAAGAGGAGCTATCTGAAATTGAACTGAACCTACGCTAACCGCAACAACCTCAGAGAAATTCCTAGATATATATGTACATTTTTTTTTAATTAAAAAAAAATTTTTTTTTTCTTTCCCTTTCTTTTTTTCTTTTTTTTTTTAAAATTTTTTATTTTTTCTCTTTCATTTTCTTTTATAATTCCCTATTACTCCCCCATTACTCCTCAACTTTCATTTTCATATATTTTTACGATTTTTTTATTTGGGAAAAAAAAATTTTTTTTTTTCTTTTCTTTTTTTTTTTTTCTTTTTCTTGTTTTTCTCTCCTATTTCCTTTTAGAGTCCTCTAATACTCCTCTATTATTCCTTAACTTTCATTTTCATTTCACTATAGCCACAAAAAAAAAAAGAGAGAGAGAGAGAAACCCTATTTTTAAACTGAACTTCATATACAGTTCTAAATTTTTTTGTGTTTTTGTTTTTAAATATTGTATTTCAAAGAGTCTAACCTCTACACTAGATTTTCAATCTTTGTTATTCTCCCTCAGAACACCTCTACTTCCTCCATTCCCCTTCTCTTCCCAATCCAACTCTGTGAATCTTTGTGGGTGTCTGGGCCACAGAGAACACTTTGGGAACAGATAACTGCGTAGATCTGTCTCTCTCCTCTTGAGTCCCCTTTTTCTCCTCCTGCTCACCTCTATCTCCTTCCTCCCTCTCCTATTCTTCATGTAACTCTCTGAACCTCTCTGGTTGTCTCTCACGGTGGATAATCTTTTCACCATTAACCTAGAAGTTTTATTATCAGTACTGTATAGTTGGAGAAGCCTTGAGACTATTAGAAGAATAAAACTGAAATCCAGAGGCAGGAGAATTGAGCCCAAATCCTGAGAAAACCAGAAAACTCCTGACCACACGGAACATTAAGGAATAAGAGACCATCCAAAAGCTTCCATACCTACACCAAAACCAACCACCACCCAAGAGCCAATAAGCTCCAGTACAAGACATACCACGCAAATTCTTTAGCAACGCAGGAACATAGACCTGAGTGTCAACATACAGGCTCTCCAAAGTCACACCTAACACAGAGACCCATCGCAAAGCTCATTACTGGACACTCCATTGCACTCCAGAGAGAAGAAATCCAATTCCACGCACCAGAACGCTGACACAAGCTTCCCTAACCAGGAAACCTTGACAAACCAATCGTCCAACCCCACCCACTGGGTGAAACCTCCACAATAAAAAGGAACCTCAAACCACAAGAATACAGAAAGCCCACTCCAGACACAGCAATCTAAACATGATGAAAAGGCAGAGAAATACCCAACAGCTAAAGGAACATGAAAAAAGCCCACCAAGTCAAACAAAAGAGGAGGAAATAGGGAATCTACCTGAAAAAGAATTTAGAATAATGATAATAAAAATGATCCAAAATCTTGAAAACAAAATGGAGTTACAAATAAATAGCCTGGAGACAAAGATTGAGAAGATGCAAGAAATGTTTAACAAGGACCTAGAAGAAATAAAAAAGAGTCAATTAAAAATGAATAATGCAATAAATGAGATCAAAAACACTCTGGAGGGAACCATGAGTAGAATAACAGAGACAGAAGATAGGATAAGTGAGTTAGAAGATAAAATGGTGGAAATAAATGAAGCAGAGAGGAAAAAAGAAAAAAGAATCAAAAAAAATGAGGACAACCTCAGGGACCTCTGGGACTATGTGAAACGCCCCAACATTCGAATCATAGGAGTCCCAGAAGAAGAAGACAAAAAGAAAGGCCATGAGAAGATACTCGAGGAGATAATTGCTGAAAACTTCCCTAAAATGGGGAAGGAAATAGCCAACCAAGTTCAAGAAACCCAGAGAGTCCCAAACAGGATAAACCCAAGGCGAAACACCCCAAGACACATATTAATCAAATTAACAAAGATCAAACACAAAGAACAAATATTAAAAGCAGCAAGGGAGAAACAACAAATAACACACAAAGGGATTCCCATAAGGATAACAGCTGATCTATCAATAGAAACCCTTCAGGCCAGAAGGGAATGGCAGGACATACTTAAAGTAATGAAAGAGAATAACCTACAACCTAGATTACTCTACCCAGCAAGGATCTCATTCAGATATGAAGGAGAACTCAAAAGCTTTACAGACAAGCAAAAGCTGAGAGAATTCACCACCACCAAACCAGCTCTTCAACAAATACTAAAGGATCTTCTCCAGACAGGAAATGCAGAAAGGTGGTATAAAAGTGAACCCCAAACAACAAAATAAATGGCAACGGACCATACCTATCAATAATTACCTTAAATGTAAATGGGTTGAATGCCCCAACCAAAAGACAAAGGCTGGCTGAATGGATACAAAAGCAAGACCCCTATATATGCTGTCTACAAGAGACCCACCTCAAAGCAAGGGACACATACAGACTAAAAGTGAAGGGCTGGAAAAAAATATTCCATGCAAACGGAGACCAAAAGAAAGCAGGAGTCGCAATACTCATATCAGATAAAATAGACTTTCAAATCAAGTCTGTGAAAAGAGACAAAGATGGACACTACATAATGATCAAAGGATCAATCCAAGAAGAAGATATAACAATTATAAATATATATGCACCCAACATAGGAGCACCGCAATATGTAAGGCAAACGCTAACGAGTATGAAAGAGGAAATTAATAGTAACACAATAATAGTAGGAGACTTTAATACCCCACTCACAACTATGGATAGATCAACTAAACAGAAAATGAACAAGGAAACACAAACTTTAACGGACACAATGGACCAGCTAGACCTAATTGACATCTATAGGACGTTTCACCCCAAAACAATCAACTTCACCTTTTTCTCAAGTGCACACGGAACCTTCTCCAGAATAGATCACATCCTGGGCCATAAATCTAGTCTTGGTAAATTCAAAAAGATTGAAATCATTCCAGTCATCTTTTCTGACCACAGTGCAGTAAGATTAGATCTCAATTACAGGAAAAAAATTATTAAAAATTCAAACATATGGAGGCTAAACAACACGCTTCTGAATAACCAACAAATCGTAGAAGAAATCAAAAAAGAAATCAAAATATGCATAGAAATGAATGAAAATGATAACACAACAACCCAAAACCTATGGGACACTGTAAAAGCAGTGCTAAGGGGAAGATTCATAGCATTACAGGCCTACCTCATGAAACAAGAAAAAAGTCAAATAAATAACCTAACTCTACACCTAAAGCAACTAGAGGAAGAAGAAATGAAGAACCCCAGGGTTAGTAGAAGGAAAGAAATCTTAAAAATTAGGGCAGAAATAAATGCAAAAGAAACTAAAGAGACCATAGCAAAAATTAACAAAGCTAAAAGCTGGTTTTTTGAAAAAATAAACAAAATTGAGAAACCATTAGCAAGACTCATTAAGAAACAAAGGGAGAAGAACAAAATTAACAAAATTAGAAATGAAAATGGAGAGATCACAACAGACAACACTGAAATACAAAGGATCATAAGAGACTACTACCAGCAGCTCTATGCCAATAAAATGGACAACTTGGAAGAAATGGACAAGTTCTTAGAGAAGTATAACTTTCCAAAACTGAACCAGGAAGAAATAGAAGATCTTAACAAAATGATCACAAGCAAGGAAATCGAAACTGTAATCAGAAATCTTCCAGCAAACAAAAGCCCAGGACCAGATGGCTTCACAGCTGAATTCTACCAAAAATTTAGAGAAGAGCTAACACCTATCTTACTCAATCTCTTCCAGAAAATTGCAGAAGAAGGTAGACTTCCTAACTCATTCTATGAGGCCACCATCACCCTAATTCCAAAACCAGACAAAGATGCCACAAAAAAAGAAAACTACAGGCCAATATCACTGATGAACATAGATGCAAAAATCCTTAACAAAATTCTAGCAAACAGAATCCAACAACATATTAAAAAAATCATTCATCATGACCAAGTGGGCTTTATCCCAGGAATGCAAGGATTCTTTAATATCCGCAAATCAATCAATGTAATACACCACATTAACAAATTGAAAGATAAAAACCATATGATTATCTCAATAGATGCAGAAAAAGCCTTTGACAAAATTCAACATCATTTATGATTAAAACTCTCCAGAAAGCAGGAATAGAAGGAACATACCTCAACATAATAAAAGCTATATATGACAAACCCACAGCAAGCATCACCCTCAATGGTGAAAAATTGAAAGCATTTCCCCTGAAATCAGGAACAAGACAAGGGTGCCCACTCTCACCACTACTATTCAACATAGTTTTGGAAGTGTTGGCCACAGCAATCAGGGCAGAAAAAGAAGTAAAAGGAATCCAGATAGGAAAAGAAGAAGTGAAACTCTCGCTGTTTGCAGATGACATGATCCTCTACATAGAAAACCCTAAAGACTCTACCAGAAAATTACTAGAGCTAATCAACGAATACAGTCAAGTTGCAGGATATAAAATTAACACACAGAAATCTCTTGCATTCCTATACACTAACAATGAGAAAACAGAAAGAGAAATTAAGGAAACAATACCATTCACCATGGCAACAAAAAGAATAAAATACTTAGGAGTATATCTACCTAAAGAAACAAAAGACCTATACATAGAAAACTATAAAACACTGATGAAAGAAATCAAAGAGGACACAAGCAGATGGAGAAATATACCATGTTCGTGGATTGGAAGAATCAATATTGTCAAAATGGCTATACTACCCAAAGCAATCTATAGATTGATTGCAATCCCTATCAAACTACCAACAGTATTTTTCACAGAACTAGAACAAATAATTTCACAATTTGTATGGAAATACAAAAAACCTCGAATAGCCAAAGTAATCCTGAGAAAGAAGAATGGAACTGGAGGAATCAATCTGCCTGACTTCAGACTCTACTACAAATCCACAGTCATCAAGACAGTATGGTACTGGCACAAAGACAGAAATATAGATCAATGGAACAGAATAGAAAGCCCAGAGATAAGTCCACGAACCTATGGTCACCTTATCTTCGACAAAGGAGGCAAGGATATACAATGGAAAAAAGATAACCTCTTTAACAAGTGGTGCTGGGAAAACTGGTCAACCACCTGTAAAAGAATGAAACTAGAACACTTTCTAACACCATACACAAAAATAAACTCAAAATGGATTAAAGATCTAAATGTAAGACCAGAAACTATAAGACTCCTAGAGGAGAACATAGGCAAAACACTCTCTGACATAAATCACAGCAGGATCCTCTATGACCCACATCCCAGAATTTCAGAAATAAAAGCAAAAATAAACAAATGGGACCTAATGAAACTTAAAAGCTTTTGCACAACAAAGGAAACTATAAGCAAGGTGAAAAGACAGCCCTCAGATTGGGAGAAAATAATAGCAAATGAAGCAACAGACAAAGGATTAATCTCAAAAATATACAAGCAACTCCTCCAGCTCAACTCCAGAAAAATAAATGACCCAATCAAAAAATGGGCCAAAGAACTAAACAGACATTTCTCCAAGGAAGACATACGGATGGCTAACAAACACATGAAAAGATGCTCAACATCACTCATTATCAGAGAAATGCAAATCAAAACCACAATGAGGTACCATTACACGCCAGTCAGGATGGCTGCTATCCAAAAGTCTACAAGCAATAAATGCTGGAGAGGGTGTGGAGAAAAGGGAACCCTCTTACACTGTTGGTGGGAATGCAAATTAGTACAGCCACTATGGAAAACAGTGTGGAGATTTCTTAAAAAGCTGGAAATAGAACTGCCATATGACCCAGCAATCCCACTTCTGGGCATACACACCAAGGAAACCAGATCTGAAAGAGCCACGTGCACCCCAATGTTCATCGCAGCACTGTTTATAATAGCCAGGACATGGAAGCAACCCAGATGCCCATCAGCAGACGAATGGATGAGGAAGCTGTGGTACATATACACCATGGAATACTACTCAGCCATTAAAAAGAATTCATTTGAATCAGTTCTAATGAGATGGATGAAACTGGAGCCCATTATACAGAGCGAAATAAGCCAGAAAGATAAAGACCATTACAGTATACTAACACATATATATGGACTTTAGAAAGATGGTAACGATAACCCTATATGCAAAACAGAAAAAGAGACTCAGATGTATGGAACAGACTTGTGGACTCTGGGAGAAGGAGAGGGTGGGATGTTTCAGGAGAACAGCATTGAAACATGTATATTATCTAGGGTGAAACGGATAACCAGCTCAGGTTGGGTACATGAGACAAGTGCTCGGGCCTGGTGCACTGGGAAGACCCAGAGGGATCGGGTGGAGAGGGAGGTGGGAGGGGGGACTGGGATGGGGAATACATGTAAATCCATGGCTAATTCATATCAATGTATAACAAAAACTTCTGTAATGATGTAAAGTAATTAGCCTCCAACTAATAAAAATTAAAAAAAAAAAAAAGAAAGTTATCTCTTGCTTTAATATGTTGCTTCTTTGTTCTGTGTATGTATAAAATGCCAACTTTCTAAATTAATAGTATAGAAAAGATTATTGAAGCTATAT